>NW_022261983.1:270123-345123 GCF_002021735.2 Oncorhynchus kisutch | reverse complement strand
GGCAGTTCCATCTGAAGTACAGGATTTGTATTGTTTTCCTATGGAGAAAGTCCATGTTCAATTTCTTTCTGTAGGGTTGAATTTGGAATTTCTCCATTGGAATACAATGACCCAAATGACCCTAAACCCTGATCACTTCAACCATGATGACCTGTTAGACCACGAGATGTTAAACCATGTTAAGTAATAGAAGAAGAAGACAGCTTTAAGACCCAGCACACATAGTCAGTACTCAGAGTACATAATGTCTTGTTGATAATGTTTGGGTTGCTATGGAAAGAACCTTCATAAAAAACGAGAATTAGTAAAGAGATAGAAAGAGCGACCAATCAGAACTGAATAACACATCAGGCATGGGCTTAGTGGACGGGGAGAAACATTCACAGCGTTGTTCATAGGAACCTAATTGCATAGAATGGGACACCATAGAAAGCTGTGTTCCATTCTTTTCAATACATTTCTACCTGCAGTGTTTCTATCAGGAGCTGGTCTCCACTGTAAGAGTGCTCAGAGAGAGCTAGGCTGTGATTGGCTCATCTGTCTAACCACCCCATTGTGCCCGTTAAAGACCTGGAGCATCTCCATCCAGCGCTCTGATCGATCCCGGACATTTAATTTCCTGAATGAGGTGAGAATGGTGCTCCTGCCTGGCCCTATATCCGAGGAGAGCTGCCTGTGTTCCGAAGCCACTGAGCTTATCCCTCTGCCAAGAACTATCCTATCATATCCTGCTGGCATCAGGCATACCGCTGTATCAGATTATGTGTTCGGAATGCCAACCAGCCAACCTGGTGTTTATGAGCACAGAGAGCATTAGCATCGATCGGAATACTGCCAGCTCTGCTGCTACTGTTTAATGTGCCCAGCCAGCAAACAAAACAGGGTTTCTCCACCGGAGCTGCAGGAGCGGTTACTGTGGACATCAGAGATTAGCCACCGGCGCTAATGGACTATTTACCGATCTGATTGGCGTAGTGATTCATTTCAACTTATAAAACTAGATGAGAAAAAAGAAGAAACCTGCACACTAATAAAACAACAAAACAGTCAAACAAAATGGCCACCGGGCCTGAAATAGCTCTTCTGCTGAGCTAGTAAACACCCAGTCAAGAGGTTAATTCGTTTCATTTGTCTGTGTAATTGATGCGGGACAGCCTCTTATGTTTTTGGCACGGGTTCACCCTTATAGATAGATGCACTGTGTAGAAATGTAAACATGTGTGAGTTATGGCCTGCTGTCACAGTGAGGAGATAATGGGGAGCTGGACCAGCGAACACGTCATTGACTCACGGCCAAGAAATGAAATGCACTCAACTCCCTCTGCTCCGGCTACTCACACCACTAACGACAGACTCAGGATCAGCTCGAGGACTACTCCCTGTGGTTCCATTTACCTGTAGCCATGACCATGGGAAGAGATCAACTTAGCATATTGAGCCTGCATGTAGAACATGCCTATAGATCTAATAGCTGAGCTAGCAGGGCGCGGGGTGAGTGGCAGGGGAGAGGACACTGTATTGATCCCCCATCACTCATAATGGATGAATGAGCAGACAGACTAATACCCTAATAGGACCCTAATGGTTCAATGGTCTGCTTAACCCTTCTCATGTGCAGAGGGTACTGTATGTGTGTGTATGTGTGTGTGTTTGTGTGTGTGGTGTGTGCACACGCTTGCGTCTCCTTAGTAAACACACCCTCACTCAAGCATACACCTTGCTACTGTGTTCATAGATAATCACAACAGAACCAGTGTGTGTGCTTGACGCCAGGAGGATGGAGTTACTGTTGTCCATTGGAGAGAATAATCAGTGTCATAGAGAGAAGGACAGATCCCTCCAGCTTTCCAAACAAATGGATGGAAACAACCCACAGGCCTGAAGGTTTTTTCCACAGCACACAACTCAACCCGCCAGAAACAATAGGAGAAATATAGCAACGCTAACTACAGACAGTAGAAATACATTATTAGGCTGAAACTGAAAAACAGAAAACCAGATAAAGATGAATGCAACTATTCAACATTAGAGAGATTTAAAAAGAAAGTCAACCTTAAAATGATCCTAAATCTTAGAAATGAGTTTGACACATACTGTATTTCAGTCCCTACAGTTCTGTTTGTTTTCAACATACATCCACTCGTTAAACACAACAATATATTTCTTCTCTTGAAAAATACAGGAAATCATGCAAATATAACTTTGTTTCTTTTTTAAATTTCACTTGTTAAACTTCTCTATTCTTTAACCTCTTTAGGACATAGATAATCAAGTACTTCCAACTGTCGTCCCTAGATCCCGAAGCCCCAACCCACCCAGAAGAAACACGCAGACAGATCAAGCTCAGTAGACAAAAAGCCAAACAATCAACTTTTTTTCTTTTCTTTTTTTACAGTCAGTACAAAATTCACAGATATTTCACAGATTCTTTTAAATCCATACCTTCTCTTTGGGAACCAAACCTTAGGAAAAATTGTATATATATGTGCACATGGAGAAAACAAAATTGTTTATGCTATCGTCATAATAAATGATACAAGATAACGGTCTTGGACATTCCTGAGCCTTGATTTGGGACAGGTATAAAAGCTCTGTGTAGTGCTCTCCTGCTCATGGATCTGAACCAGCAACCCTGGAGTGTAGGGCATGTACACTAACCTCTGTGCCATATAGATTCAGACCTCTTGGCTGAGGCCTAGCATGCCTCCCCTCAGGGGCTACAAAGTATAAACAGTGTAATTGGGTGGCCAACCAGACCGATAGTAAAGAAGAACATAATCATAAACATATTTGACATTGAATCAAATCCCGGTTGTGATAATTGTTGCTCAGACAGTTAGTGTGAACTCCTGACTCTCACTTGTCAAGGACTTCGGTCTTTTATTTGACACACGGCAGGATGGACAAACTAATCAAGCATCCGCAAAACTTTGCCAAGAAAGATCTTTCTGAACTTTTAACAGAGTTATCGTTCTTATCGATCTTGCTTCATTAATATCCCCTTTCAAACAAGGAACAATGCCAAAATCAAAACCGAATCCATATTCATTCTCTGTTCCCCTTATCCCACAAGCAATGCTACTTCCAAAAGGATAACATAATTATCCAACTGAACAAAGCCCAACTCTCAGTATGAAGACGCCCAGCCTACAAAGACTCCCACACAGCCATGTGAGCGATACTGTAGCTCAGAATAGCACTGTGGAGGCAGAAACAGTGCTAGTGTGGTTGTTGCTCCTATACAAGTTGTCCAACTACAGACGTCTTAGCAACCACACGTGTCAGACACAAACAGATGAAGCTCAGTTTGTTCAGTTTGTACTGAAGACATTCAGCCTGAAAGGCAGAGTGAGAGGGATGGTTTTCCTTTAAAGGACACATGTAAGAAAAGAGAGTGTCGGTTGTTGCCTTGCAAAATGGACATTTCATGAAGTAGTAGTACTGTACTCCAAGGCACACCCTTGAACAAATGAAATGGATTATTCCCCATCATGGACTAATGTTGGAATTAACCCTATCATGATAACAAAACCATTTAACTCTTTAGGCTGGCTAGAATAACAGTGACTTCATCCATTATGCTGATGACCTAAAGATCCTCAGTTGGACCTCAGGGGAGCCAGTGTCATGGTTAACAATGGAGCCCAGGCTGAGATAAGGCTGAAATGAGGCCTGCTATTGTTTGAGGATAATTATGATGGAGTAGATAGGAGAAAGCTAGTGGGAACATGAGCAGGATTTTACAATCTGTTCTCAGACCTGTTCTATACCAGAGAGGCGTGCCAATGATTCTGAGTAGCCTCGGTTCTGTAGCGCTGTCCTCTTCCCACGCTCTCTCTCTCTGTGTGTGTGTGTGTGTGTTCAGTATCCTGTTGGTCCATGTAAGCAGTCTGTTGACAGATTCCTGATAAAAGGTGTTAGAAGCTTCATGCTGAGGCCCTGGGATCATCTCCCCTCTAGAGAGTACTTGTTTCTGGAAATCCTTCTTTCCATCTCTCCCCCTCTGAAGATCCCGTTATTACCTGCTGTTCAGGACATGGCTCACTCCTGTTTAATCATACTGCTTCGGCTCTCTCTCCCCACCTCTCTCTTTACCTCTCCTCTCTTCATCTCTTTCTCGCCAACCTGTCACTTCACTCTACGGTCTGAACACTGTCTCTCAGGCCGATAAACAGATGAGTATAGCCTGAGAAAAGGAGTGAGTGGACTAGCAAGAGGCCTGGAGGGCTGCAAGCTGGCTGCCAACCAGGCTTCCTCTTATCCCCTCAATACACTCCCAGCCCCCAGCCATAGGACTGTCCTCACATTGAGAGAGGTACACACTAAACGTATATTAAACTCAGAGTAAAATACTTTGAAGCCCAAACAAGCACAATCATCCATACTTCACATTTAAGTGCAGTAACAACTGTACGCGAAAACATTGCCTCTTAAACTACAAGTGGAAACTGAGTGACTGAAATATTCATGTAGTGGGTCAAAAAAGTCTTTTCAACTGCATGTGAACTGAGTTGTAATGACTATAAACTAGCAAAATGGTGCTGTTTATCAAAGGCTTTATATTTTCTGCTTTCAAATTTCACTTTTCGATATCAGTCAATGATCATTCATAAAATAAAATGTATTTGAATCCATTGAAAGTTCCATTAGACAGTAATTCAAAGTAATAAACTATGGGTGAACATTAGTACTGTTTCAATAGTTGTAGCTTCTAAATGAGTTGGACCAAGATATACAGGATCTTCATTTGACCTATATTGTCACAGCAAAAATAATCCTGCAGCAACAGGATTTGAACATTTAGTCCAGAACGTTCCTTGATCGGTGGTTAGGCTGTTAGTTGTCCAAAAGTAGGCTACATGAAAAGTACAATACTGTTAATATAACCATATGTTAGTGTGGGTTTTCAGTGAATTTATGTACATCACAAAGCTGATCTGAAATTCTCAGTAACAAAAGAGTGATCAAATTAAGATCTTATATCTGTAACCCCTGATTTATCTATAATATGTGAAATGAAACCCCATTTTCAGCCATAAAGCTGCTGTCCTCCTGCCTCTCTGGTCCATTGTTATAGCAGTTAGAGGTCCTAATGCTTGGAGAGAGATAAAGAGCTTAGAAAGAGGTGGAGAAAAATTCCATGGAAAAGTAATCCACTTTCTGCTTTTTGTAATGTGGCTGCAAACTGACAACGATTAATGTCCCACCATGTTCTCGCTACAGCTTCTTTTCTGTCACTTAAAAGGCGATGCACGGTCAATCCCCAGTCTATATCGGCCGTGCAGCATTTACGGTGATATGGCCTCTGCAGAAGTCAGGACATTTGTACTTCTTGCACTTTGCGGAGCAGCTCAGAGCTGTTGTGAAGGAAGTTGCCAAAGAAGTGAGTATGTGTTTATACAGGACCTCTTGCCCTCACCTACCGTCAACCAATCATGTCAATGCGGAGCTATACTGAGCCCTCTGCATTCTTACAAAAAATTTGAGAGGCACACGGCGATACGGTACAGAGCTCAATTTGGCCTCTGCATTCCTCTGAAGACTCTGTCATTGTGTCACACCCTCCATATGGAGCCTCCGGCCACATTTTCAGATCAAGAATAAATTGTCTCTTAGCTTCCTATAGCTTCTTTTCCATCGATACGTTCCAGCTCTGCTGTTAGTCTTTCTTTTTGTCATCCTTCTCACTTCTCTCCTCTGTCTCTTTCTCCTCAGATAGCTTCCTTTCCTTCCATACAGCTAGCCTGTGCCCTCTCTTTCTGTCTATCCCTCTTGCTCTTTCCTTCCATACAGCTAGCCTGTCCCTAGCCTCTGCCCTCTCTTTCTGTCTATCCCTCTTGCTCTTTCCTTCCATACAGCTAGCCTGTCACTAGCCTCTGCCCTCTCTTTCTGTCTATCCCTCTTGCTCTTTCCTTCCATACAGCTAGCCTGTCACTAGCCTCTGCCCTCTCTTTCTGTCTATCCCTCTTGCTCTTTCCTTCCATACAGCTAGCCTGTCACTAGCCTCTGCCCTCTCTTTCTGTCTATCCCTCTTGCTCTTTCCTTCCATACAGCCTGTCACTAGCCTCTGCCCTCTCTTTCTGTCCATCCCTCTTGCTCTTTCCTTCCATACAGCCTGTCACTAGCCTCTGCCCTCTCTTTCTGTCATCCCTCTTTTGCTCTTTCCTTCCATACAGCCTGTCACTAGCCTCTGCCCTCTCTTTCTGTCTATCCCTCTTGCTCTTTCCTTCCATACAGCCTGTCACTAGCCTCTGCCCTCTCTTTCTGTCCATCCCTCTTGCTCTTTCCTTCCATACAGCTAGCCTGTCACTAGCCTCTGCCCTCTCTTTCTGTCTATCCCTCTTGCTCTTTCCTTCCATACAGCCTGTCACTAGCCTCTGCCCTCTCTTTCTGTCTATCCCTCTTGCTCTTTCCTTCCATACAGCCTGTCACTAGCCTCTGCCCTCTCTTTCTGTCCATCCCTCTTGCTCTTTCCTTCCATACAGCCTGTCACTAGCCTCTGCCCTCTCTTTCTGTCATCCCTCTTTTGCTCTTTCCTTTTCTTCTATGCAGCATCTATATAGTCAGTGTCTGCTACAACCCGTCTCTCTCTCTTTCCCCCTTCCTTTCTGCTCCACTACAGCCACAGCTCAGTAGCCTTCTGTTCCATACAGCGTTGGGGTAGGCGATCACTGATCAAAGTCAACAGCACGATTAGAGAGCCATGGACTTATCTTCACTATCTGTTGTCTGTAGTCTACACACACAGTCCATCTACAGTCTGCACACACAGTCCATCTGTAGTCTACACACACAGTCCATCTACAGTCTGCACACACAGTCCATCTGCAGTCTGCACACACAGTCCATCTGCAGTCTGCACACACAGTCCATCTGCAGTCTGCACACACAGTCCATCTGTAGTCTGCACACACAGTCCATCTGTAGTCTGCACACAGTCCATCCGTGTGAAGAGAGAGGGCCGCTGGGGCACAACTAGAGACATCACTGAGCCTTTCAACCCATTCTCTGAGAGATGGGAAACTCTTCAAATACTCACACTGTTCCACCATGTCATGAAGCATAGCATCCAACATAAAGCATTGATGTCATGACCGCCTGAATAGCTGTTGATATCTGTCTGTCTGTCTGTCTGTCTGCATCCCAAATGGCAACATTTCCCCTACATAGTGCACTACTTTTGACAAGAGCCCTATGAAACCTGGTCAAAAGTAGTGCACGATATAGGGAATAGGGTGCCATTTGGGACGTAGACTCCGTCTCCAAGGGGGCAGACTCTGTCTCCAGGGGGGCTTTAGATGTCAGAAACAGGGCCTCATGGAGAGTATAAAGGGGGATAAGTAGGTATTACCAACTCTATGTACATAGTGTGATCTTTCACACAGAGAGCTAAGATAGATAGACCCAACCCTAACAGAATTAGAATATAACACTGTTAAAAGCCAGGGCTCTGCTGAGGCAACGAGGACTCAACAACAAAGATGGAGGAATACAGTAGCTAACTGAGATTAGGCTTCAGACTCATTGTTTTTAGGCAGTGACTCTTGTGAGTACTATAGAAATTGTGGATCCAATCAATGTTTATATGTTTAATGCTTATTGGGGCGCCCAAGAGGGGATGCCATGCTTTTTTGAATTGTTGTGGAGCACCGAGTCCCCCCAGGTACAGTGCACTGGGTACAAGGTATACACTCCAACCTGGTCTGGAAAACTAACCAAGCCCAAAGGCTCCATGTAGGTCACCAATGTACTCTTAACTACGTGAGGTCAGTGCTATAGAATACAGTCTTCCGTGTTCTATATCCAGCATCCAGCCTAACCCCTGGTGTTCCCAACCTCTACGCCCCAATACGCCCCCAAACACAGCTCTGTTCTGCTAAATATCCCATAACAAAGGCCACTTAACACAACAGCTCGTCTAAACCGCAACCATTACACCGTTTGCTGGGAGTTAGCAGGGAAACCATGTATTATTTAAACAGACAACAGAAGTTATTTTAGAATGGAAAACTTTGACCATTCCTGACAACCTAGTGGAGGGAGATTAGTATATCTGGTTGTCTCAAATGGCGACCTATTCACTATATTGTGCATCTTATTCACAATGTAGTGCACTAGTTTTGACCCAAGACCCCCCTTGGTATGTCCAGTGCAGAGTTGAAAGAATTTGATCAAAATAGCTTTGAAATGACGGATTGGGAGGCATAGGCTACATGAGAGTAAAATCATTACAAGAGCTCTCGTAAAAAGAACGTAGTGCAAGCAAGCCGAGAGAAGAGCCCCCACGGGGTTATTTTTTATTATTACAAAATACAAATATAATTGCCACTGTCTTTGGCTAAAGGACCATTTTACAAATGGGCAAATGTTGCTATGACGTGACAGAAGCACTCTGGGAATGTTGTGGAAACGATGTGTGATGATCGAGGCAGGTCCTTGAGCAGGAGAGCACTTGAATGAGCTTCAGTCTTACTCCTCCTAGGGATTCATACATCCTATTTAGATAGAATAACTAATCAATGGCAAATTGAGTCAAACAGTTGACAATTTAGAATAGAAAACAAACCAATGGCAAATTGAGTCATAAAAACATCTGAAACGTATGAAACTGTAGTATGAAACAACCAAACCAAACATATTTTTTTGTTACATTGTACTTCAAACACACTCAAAATGGTGGCAGTTGTAATGGTTGTATGTATGGGCTCTGGTTTGTACAGATGGACATCCTGTCAACCATCTGAGTCTTTTTGAAGGGGCAGGACACTTTCTCACACGTGTCAATGTCTGTAAACTTACATTAGGAGTTCAGGGATTTGGAGCCAAAATTACAAAAAAGTCACCTATCCGATCGTGTGTTTTTAAACGTTCTCGCCAGGTTCCTTGAGAATCCCTCTGTGTGTGAATGGTGAAGGACAGAGTCAGTCACAGTTAGCCTCCGGTAGCATAGCAGTTCCTGTGTACAGTTTTCAGGTGTAGTGTCTCTGAGAGAGGAGATCAGTGGGTATCGTACCTTTAAATCCACATAATTGTTTGTTTGTTGTAGCTGTTTCCTTCAGGAAGACTGGAGAGTCTGGAAAGAGTTGTGTAAATCCAGTGAGATTTCCTCTCATCTCTTTCACTGAGAGAGCTGGCATTGTGACTCTTTCCTTCCAGGACCTTGTTGGTTCCAATGGAAAACCAAAATGGCAGCACTATGGATCTGCATGGAATATGACCTTTGACCTCGGATCAGTCTCGCAGGATAAACCAATCATAACCCAACACTACTTCAAACAGAGAGAGCTGAGGGAACCGAAAAAAAAACACCCCTTGTAACATCCAGGTAACATTTATATAACATTTACTCATTTTAACCACTCTCACCCACAGACTGGTTTGTATTCAACATGCATCATTTCATCACAAACAAGCGCAGGTGAAACAAGATCAAATATTTGTGAAAAAAAGAAAAAGGAAGAGAAAGTGGAAAAGGAGGGAGTGAAACAAATCTTGTGCAGGAGGAGAGCTAATACAATCCAACTCTCAGAGGAAGGGAATTTCCAGCTTTTCTCCTTGGATAAAGGGGGACAGGTGTTATTCTGCTGAAGCCCATGCAGAGATGTCGTGTTCAATCGCTACACACCACTGACGCCACATTCCCATTAGGCCCAGGCGCTTAGGGGCGTGTGTGTGTGTGTGTGTGTGTGTGTGTGTGTGTGTGTGTGTGTGTGTGTGTGTGTGTGTGTGTGTGTGTGTGTGTGTGTGTGTGTGTGTGTGGAACAGTGAACACTCATACAAGAGGACACAGAGGGTGAAAAAGCGAAAGAAAGAGAAAGAGAGAGAGGGAGGCTGAAATTCACTTTCGGAACATTTTATCCTTATGAAAAGTATCTCCTTGGCTACCACCTTACATCACACTACAACACTGTTGCTATTGATAGAAACGTACCCTATTGACCCCTATTTTAAATCAAATGCATCACCTCTGGAGAGTTCATTCAATGCACTAAAATGCTGTATGTAAAGTCATAGTAAATCATATCGGTCCATCTAACCTGGGAGACTTCAGCACAGGATATCCCCTGTTTCCCATTTCTCTAGAGAGGTGACTCCAACCTGTCAGTGTGTTCTTGACAGTGTTGGGGAAGCTGCTCTGAAAATATAGATTTCCAAGCTACCAATTACTGCACACTGGAAGAAGTTAAACTACACTAAAGCTGCCCTTAAGAAAGAGTTTATAGTTTACTGAACTAAAGTGACTTTTAAAAAGCAGTTCACTGCATGAAAAATGCATGTAGGACCAGATACCTGATCCTCCTCCCTGAATGAAAAACTACTCCATGAAAAATGATATGTACATTTGAAATGTCATAGAATACAAATAGCAAGAACAGATCGCTCTGTAGTTAGATGTTAACAGAATGTGTAATTTATCCTATTAAACACAAAAACTATGTCTCAAGTGAGAATTAGGCAGGTCTGATGCCATATCGTTTTTTTTCCTACTTTTTGCACACAAAAAAAGTCGTGTGTAGTTCCAGTAGCTAGCCAGACCTCGGAAAAGTAAAGAACTTCTGAAAACACAACTAAGATTGTAATTTAACTCAGCTACCATCAAGTTACTGCAAAATGTAGTTACATTACTAGTTGGACTACATGTAGTTCACTACTCCCCAACACTGGTCCTTCATACGCAGCCAGCTGTTACAATGACAGACTGCCTCCTATAGGATTAATACACACAGGTCACTCTACTGAAAAGGTTAACAGCTGGGTCATGCATTAAAGTGGACTAGGTGAATGTACCCTCTCTATCTCTCTCTCTCTCTCTGTGTGTGTGTCTGTGTGTAGGTGGATATGAGCTGTTCTCTCCTTGTTTATGCATTTCTCCACAGTTGCCTGTCAATATTCCAATCTCACAGACTCCTAATCAACTCTCGAGCCAGGCAGGCAGATCTAATTCAATTAGCTTAAGCACTCTACACACAACCCACCGCTGCATATTGACCGACCCTATACACACACACACACACCAGCGTGCGTGCACACACACACACGTACACAACCTCCCCATGACACAGTCTTGTTTAATTGCTAATTAGTGTGTCTAATTAAAGTGGACAATCATGGTGTTAATATCCAGAAAGAGGTGTTGGTGTTAATTAAAGGTGTACCTCCTTACTCCGCCCCTCCTTCAGTTGTCATGAAATAAGAGGGGTATTATTCTCTTGAGCTAGAACTGCTGTACAGGGGAACTGTGTGGGTGAACCTGTGTGAAGTGGGTCACCAGTTAAAGACCACGATCCATTTTTGATCACATTATTAAACGTGGACGTTTTAAGCCACATTCATCTCGACAAAAGGATTGCCAGCAGCACACAAAGTGCTCACATCAAATGATGCACATTGTCTGTATTTTAGCTCTGTTGACCCACATTAATCTGCTGACATGAATATGCACAATACGCAGAATGTATCTCTCTCCCTTCTCTTTTCTTACTCTCTTTTCTTATCTCTGTGTTTTACGGTCTCTCCATCTCTCTCTGTATCTGTCTACAGAACCTAGTAAGTCACAGCGACCGCTACCCAAGACACAGATAACAACAATACAACTGTTCACAATCTGAGTCCCATTCCCACGGTCCAGGTTAAATGTCTGATCATAGATCAACATGTAGGACCAGATACCTGATCCTCCTCCCTGGAGCTCCTAGCGACATGTCTCTGCTCCAGGGGCTACTGTTTTACACTGCTGTGTCAATTCCCTATCTTCACAGGAGGTTACGTCTGGCCTGTATCACCCTGCCTGCCTGGTTGGCTCGTCCTGTGCTATGGCTGACTGAAGACCCAAAGTCTGTGTCACAAAGGGCAGCCTATTCCCCATAGGCCCTGGTCAAAAGTAGTGCACTGTTTAGGGAATAGGGTGGCATTTGAGACACAACAAAAGCCTGCATCCTCACACCGTAAAGCCTCCCTGAGTGTTTTCAGTTTTTCCTTTTTATTCCTCCCAGCTTGCTGTGACTGTGACAGCCACTATTGAAATGCAAATGTTTGTGCACCATCCAATAGCATGGATGATCTGAGGGATAGGAGGGAGAGACTGCTTGACAGCTCTGTTCACAATCACCATGTTTTCCCCCTTTGTATTGCTCTCTCTCTCTCTCTCTCTCTCTCTCTCTCGCTCTCTCTCTCTCTCTCTCTCTCTCTCTCTCTCTCATTCTCTCTCTCTCTCATTCTCTCTCTCTCTCATTCTCTCTCTCATTCTCTCTCTCTCTCTCTCTCTCTCTCTCTCTCTATTTCTCTCACTCTCTCTGGGTATATTATCTCACTGTGTTTCTGTCTCACCAACACAGACATTATCTCCGCGCCCTACATGCGCCCAAAAACATGTGTAGGAGTTTAGACTGACTCATACACACACACACACAAAAACACTGACACACACACATACAGTACACTCCATGACACACGCATACTCAATGCAGACACAAACAGGCGTTACGTCATCTGATTTCCCGTCTCTACACACAGATGAAAGTGTGGCACAGAGAATGACACTCCAACAGGTGAATTCCACATGAAGTGTTCACTGAATACTGATTGGATGGTTGGCCTGGGCTCCCTGTCTCTAATTATAACTGTAAAGATGATGAGCAGGTTCCAGAAGTAGTCCTACAGTCCACAATGACCCTGCTGTACTGTCATCTCTCTCAGCTCTGGTCCTGCTGATGATAACATGTTTTGACATGGATCAATGAAACCTACTGTAAATGAGTCAGACTCAACTTAACTCTTTCACCACCCTCATTCATTTCATTTTCTCCCTTTTCTTTCGGCTGGTATCTCAAATTGGTAGTTCACCGGGATCAACAAAAGACCCATTACTCAAAACTCAATTTCCCACAATGTCTCACTCTCACTTCCTGTCTTCCTTTCACAGCTTCTGCTGGGCTGACACGCCCTTCCAGTAGTCGAGGATGTCGTGGAGGTCCTCCCCTTTGGCAAACTGCACCTTCTTCCTTAAGGCGTTCCCGGCCGTGACGTAGCATGACTCATCCCTCTGGCCCTTCCTGTAGGGCCGGAACCTCTCCCAGATCCTCAGAGAGCTCTCCGAGGAATACTCAGGGCTGGAGGAGTACCCAGAGTAGTTTTGGTGGCGGGAGGGCGAGAGCTGCGAGTAGGAGGCGGCGTCACGGCGGGAGCGGGTCAGGGGCTTGAGGAAGGAGGCCCTCTGGTGCGGCGAGCCCTGGTGGGAGCCCTCGTAGTACAGAGCTGGGACGGAGTGGCGGTGCTCTGAGCAGTGGTAGTCCTCCTGCTGTTCCTGTCCCTGCTGCTGCTGCTGCTGCTGGTGCTGGTGATGCTGGTTGGTAATACCATCAACACCACCACCACCTCCACTACCACACCCACCACCCCCACCTCCTCCCCCGCCGCTCCCCACCAGAGGCAGCCGCTCCAGGGGCTCTCCACACCCCGCGGGGCTGCCTCTCTCTCCTGGGTACTGCTGGCAGGGGTCCGGGCTGCGGGGCTCGTGGATGTCCAGGCTGTAGACCCGGCCTCCTCCTCCGGTCCCTCGTTCCCGGTCACGTCCCATGGAGTTGCAGGACGAGGTGCTGCACTGCTTCTTCACGGCACTGATCACCACCGCAGCGTCAGCGCTCATCTGCCTCACGACGGGGCGCACAGCGGACGCAGGGGGAGGCGGCCGGTAGGGCGGCGACACAAACCCCCCGCCACTGATCCCCGGACGCTCCGAGAGAGGGACGGAGAAGGGGAGTGGCGGTGGAGGAGGGATCTTGGTGGTAGGGGAGGGCAGGCCCGGGCAGGTCTCAGTGATGCCGGGGGAAAGAGGGATGAGGCCACGGGTCAAGGAGGAGGTGCAAGTGGGTGGAGGGGAGGTGGGGTAGGAGGTGGTGGTGGTGGAAGAGGCAGTGGAGGAGGCGGCCATGACAGAGTCCAGCTTCAGGGCGTCGATGCAGTTATTGATGATCTGGTTGACCTTATCCACCTCCATGGCGATGGTGGAGATCTCCGAGGCCGAGCCTCGCCCGTCATCGTCTGAATCCTCCCCCACGTCCGTCCCGTCCTCTTCTCTTAGATCCTCATCCTTCATCCCTCCCTGTCCTCCTCCCATCCCTCCATCTCTCATCACCCCCTCCGTCCTCACATCCATGTAGTTGCCTTTGCTGGTCAGCATGGCCTCAGAGAAGGCGGTGGGCATCTTATCCTGAGGGATGGAGGAGAGTCTGGATGAAGAGGTGTTGGCGGAGTGAAGCATGCCCGAGGAGGAGGCAGACATTGGTAGCTTGCCCCCGTGCGTGTGGTGCTGGTACTGGTGGTGGCCCTGACCCTGGGCCTGCTCCTGGAGCTTCTGCACCGCAGACGGGTCGTTCCCCACGGCCGCCGCCACCTCCGGGCCATACCTCATTTCTAGAATCGTTTTCTTCACACAGATGGACTTTTGCTTCTCCTCATGCCTCCTCTTCTTCCTCAGACAATAGTAGATGAGGCCCAGGATGCAGAGCATCCCGATGAGGCAGCCCACGATGGTCATTATGTAGTGGGTGGTGGTGGAAGGTGTTGGCGGCATGTCGTCGGGGTTCTGGGCTCGGGTGGAGAACTGGAGACAGGTGTGGTTGTAGCGCTGGGAGGTCCTGATGGAAGCCACGCAGAAGGTATAGTTGGTGTGTGGCTTGAGCTTGTTCAGTGTGATCATCTCCTTCTTGAGCTTCAGGTTCATGACATCAGAGACAAAGGTGTTATTGTACTGCACCAGGATGTACATCTTGCTGTAAGGTCTGGGGATCTGGACCATGATAGAGGCCGTGAAGAGGGACACGTGGTGGAGCTTGATGCTGGGGCTGAAGCTGTGCTCCGTGGAGGAAGACGAGGTGGTGGGTTGGTGGTACGGACCCACGCGGTCAAACATGTCCGGGCCCATTCCGGAGGAATCTGAGTCTGGCGGGAGAGACGTCATCCCGGGGATGAAGACCCCATCCCGGCAGACAGAGGACAGAATCGTCCGAGCGTTGTGCCCGGCGTGGCCGGACGCGATGGGACTCAGGAGTGGGTAGCCAAACATCTCCCTGGGGGTCTCGCACTGGAGCCGGTCGTAGGTGTGTGTGACGTTATTGAAGGCCTCCAGCCAGGTGAGGAAGTTGTACAAGTCACAGCCACAATGGAAGGGGTTCCCAGCCAGCTCACACACCATGAGGCGATTCAAAATGGTAAAGGTGGAGGGGTCGAGGCGGGCCAGCTTATTGGACGACAGGTCAATGCTGTTGAGACTGAGGCACTCATCCAATGCATTATTGCCAATGACCTTGATGAGAACATACAGAGACAGAAAGCAATATATTAAAAAAAAATCGGAATCATATCGTACATACAGAATAATATCAACTTATCTTTAGCAAATAGTAGAATTGAAATATTTAAAAACTAAACAAAAATCGACCAATGTCACACCTCAATGAGGTTGTGCTGGAGGAAGAGGCACTGCAGCCGGCCCAGGCCCCTCATCATGGCTTCTGTCAGGTTGGTCAGTTTGTTGTAGCCCAGCTGGAGAACCTAGGAGAGAACCAGAAAGGATTACGTTAAGATGAAATCAATCAACCCACCACCCAGTGTACCTGTAGGTTGGCCTGTTGAGCGAAGGCCCCGTCCTCGATGTAGGAGATCTCGTTCTTGGTGAGGTTGAGGTCCGTGAGGTTGGTGAAGCGGTACATGGAGGTGTAGGGGATCATTTTGAGCTTGTTCTCGTTGAGCCTCAGGTCATGGACCGTGTTATTGATGTGCTGGGGGATGGTCTCATATGGAGGCTGGTTCTGGCTGCAGATGGCTAGCCACACGTAGCCCTTGTCCCCCTCGATCAGCCAGCAGTCCCCCCAGACCAGGCCCGGAAGGTGGAGGAAGAGGAGGAGAGAGGGAAGGATGAGGAGGGTGGGGGTAGATGGAGAGGAAGAGGAGGAGTGAGTGTGAAGCCTGCTGAGCATGATGATGGAGGGAAGAGAAGGAGGACGAATGAAGAGGGAGGTTTTGTTAAGATGGAGGAAATGTGGGATTGAAATAAGGGAAAGCGAGGTTGAGTTTAAAGGACAAAGAGCGTGGGGGATGGACTGGCGTAGCTAGGTTGTCCTCAGAAAGGGGAGAATGGGTTTAGCTTGGGTGTAGAAAAAGAGGGAGGGGCCTCACACAGTCAGTCACAGCTGTGTGGTTGTCATGGTGATTAGCAGAGTCCCCATGTCTTTTCACTTCCTGTTGGACTGCCGTGGGGAGTGAAACAGCTATTCCTCATAATCTCTCCGACAGGAAGTCTTGTTGATTGATCTGATAGGAAGTAGCAGGATCCGCTGGAGAGACGTGAGTCTGTGGAAGAGAGGAGAGGAATAACGTGAGGCAACAATAGAGAGGCACATAACAATAATAACATGGAATGAACCAAACAACATAGAACACAAAACACCAGTGTTGCATACAGATGGAGAGTATTAATTTGATCACCCTGTTTCAGGATAACTTTCCTGGAAATGTTAAACATGTAATGTATTTGAGGTTTAAAAAGGCTTCTGAAGTTTGCAATTTTCACGTTGAAATTTTAGATTTGATTTTCCCAAAAATGTTTCAACCCCTACAAAAATGTCCATTAATTTAATCCACATAATAATTCACATTTCCTGTTGATGCAGGATTAGAAAACTGGCTCAAATTAAGATCCTACATCTGTATAAAAACCTAATCACATGGGACAGCTATAAAATCAGGGGCAATTTTAGAAAACTCTGATCTCAAGTGGCACTATGATTAAGGAGACGATTCTAGAAAAGCACACGTCCTCATTCCTCAAAAAGCAATACAACATCCAGTTTATAGATGAAAACACATCTTGAATGGGAGTCGAAAAATGCACTGTTTAACACACACCAGCACGACCCCTTTCTCTCTGACAGCCACTCTCTGCAAACAGAACAGATGCTTATTCATGACCATCATGTGCGACCAGAAGACAGCACTTGGAAATAAAGTGCCCTGCATAAAACCTCAACACAGAAACCTAGCCCATGAAAACATGATGTTCATTCACAACATGCATCATTCTGGCCTCGGCGCTGATATCTGTGCATCTTAAATCTTGTGCCACTGTGACACTCAAGGTTTATTGCTCCGTCGTGGATTAATTCTGGATTACATCCTAATCCTGGCAAGTGACACTTCATACAGTCTCTCCACCGTAATCCCCAGGAATCTTCTCTAGGAAGATCACTAATGGAATATATTCTAGGTAACACGTTCTCTTGTAAAGATAATGTATGTCATGGTGGCCCATGATTTGATGGGGAAAATATATACATGTATGTATTACAGTGGAGGCTGCTGAAGGAGGACGGCTCATAATAACAACTGGATTGGAGTCAATGGACTGGTATCAACCACATGGAAACCAGGTGGTTGATGTGGTTGATACCATTCCATTGAATCCATTCCAGCCATTATTATGAGCCGTCCTCCCCTCACCAGCCTCCACTGATGTATTAGGGTTGGGAATAGCCAGGGACCTCACGATACAATATTAACACTATCCTTAGGTGACGATACGATATATATTGCGTGTCTCACGTTTCTCACGATGCATTGTGATTCAATACTGTGATTTTATTACGATTCCATGGTCTAAACATATTGCTCACCATCTATCTGCTGCAGAGGGACCAGAAAGAGGCATGTGGAAAACGAGTTTTGATCAGTCATGTTAATAAAAGTGCTGAAAACAAATGGTCTATTGAAAAGAAGATGGAGAACATATTGTTGGTGCAGGTACAGTCATCCAGCGTAAAAATAACATTGCCATATTATATATTGTAAAAAATAATCATTCCGATATGTAACTGTATCGATTTTTCCCTCCATCGCTAGTATGTAGTGTATGTGATTAACAGGCTCATTCAAATGTGTGTTGAGTGTATAAATGACATTCAAATATGTGTTGAGTGTATAAATGACATTCAAATATGTGTTGAGTGTATAAATGACATTCAAATATGTGTTGAGTGTATAAATGACATTCAAATATGTGTTGAGTGTATAAATGACATTCAAATGTATGTTGAGTGTATAAATGACATTCAAATATGTGTTGAGTGTATAAATGACATTCAAATATGTGTTGAGTGTATAAATGACATTCAAATATGTGTTGAGTGTATAAATGACATTCAAATGGCACACAAAGTTAAAAAGCCCTCTTCCCTTCATTTAAAATAAGGGAGGAGTGATGGAAAGAATAAAGGATGGTAGGATGGAAAGAAAATAGGAAGTAAGGGAGGAAGGAAGGAAGGAAGGAAGGAGGGAGGGAGGGAGGGAGGGAAGGAAGGAAGGCGGAAAGAAAGGAGAGAAAGTAGGAGAGAATGTAGGGAGAAAGGGTGGGAGCAATGAAAGAAAGAAACTGAGCTCAGGATGAAGAGACAACCTTCCTCTCCACAGGGTGCCATCCACTCAGACAAAGTTTCTGTCCCTGACTTTCATTTGTCCTCATCATGTTAAACTATTCACGCTGTGAGAAAGCTCCTAGTCCCACCACTCCTGTGTCTGCACTTCCTGGATCCCTAGGTAGGAGAGCCCCCTGCAGGAGGCCCTCCTTCTCACCCTGACACCCATCTATCTTGTCCCTGTCAGTCTCTGTAGAGGTGTTTCACACACACCACGCTACATTAATCACCTCAACCTCCGAGACTTCTCGATCTCTCCCTGTTGACTCACCTGTCACATTATTAGACACATAGACGTAAACATACTTATATACACACACTGGTATGCATGCAGGTACACACACACACACACACACACACACACGCACGCACGCACACACACACACACGCACGCACACACGCACACACACACACACCACCGTACCTATGACTCAGTTCCTCTTTCTATAGGCTCTCCAGTCACATCATACAATCCTTCACCATCGGCCCTCTATTCAATCTGCATGTCATTTGAAAGCTAGATACATGCCAGGATGAAAAGTTGTGTGTTGTGACAGACAATGTCTTCCTCTCGCTACAGCTGACAGTCAGAAAGCTCTCTCTCTCTCCATGGAACCAGAGAATTATGGAACTGTCCTAGTTCCACTGTTCTCATTTCTCTATTCCAATGATTCTGATGGAGAATTGGAACTCATTCCAGTTTATTCTAGTCAGTATTCCCCAATGGTGAGAGCCAAGTATCTGGGCCAATTTCCCACTGATTACTGCTGAAAATGGGAAGACCCAAAGCACTTAGGATACAATTCATCATCAACACCTCATACTGATTAGAGTTGTGGGCTGTTGCCACTGGAACATTCCCTTTAGGGGATGTCTCTATGAAAACATGCTTGTGTAGTCAAAGGTTGTAGCCTATTTAGGATGTACTATGTGTATCAAGACAGTTCTCTCTCTCTCTCTCTCTCTCTCTCTCTTTGTCTCTCTCTCTCTCTCTCTCTCTCTTTCTCTCTCTCTCTCTTTCTCTCTCTTTCTCTCTCTCTCTCTCTCTCTGTTCCACATGAGAGCTGATCCCATTTAGTGCTCCATATAGGGAACACAAGAGGAGGGGTGACAATGCCTCCATCAACAGGGCCTGAGTGGTCACTGAATGGTTTGATGAGCATGAAAACGATGTAAACCATATGCCTTGACTGTCTCAGTCACCAGATATCAACCCAATTGAAAACTTATCAACACCACCATCAACAAAACAACACATATGGAATTTCTCATGGATTAAAAGGTGTTGCATCCCTCCAATAGAGTTCCAGACACGTGTAGACTCTGTGCTAAGGCACATTGAAGCTGTTCTGGCTCGTTGTGGCCCAACACCCTATTAAGACACTTTATGTTGGTGTTTCCTTTATTTTGGCAGTTACATGTACATGTGGGTCACATCGCAAATACGTTTGAGGTAACAGGTAGGTCACAGGTGGGTGGCTGGCTGTCTTGGCTGGCCCACTTCTACTTCTGAACATCACTAAAATAGACACTGCAAGAATAGCCAAGAAACCTCCTTTTTATCTAGTGTGTTTATCTAGGTTTGCTACTCGGACAGGAGTCACAAAGTCTTGAAGTTACTCATGTTTGAGATCGCAAGTACATTCCACATTCTGCACAGTTGGCATCTTTCCTTACCATTGTATTCTCTGTGTTCTACTCACATCTCTCATAGACACACATCAAATACCCAGCCACACAAAGAAACACACTCAACTGATTATCAGTCTAAGTCCCCCTGTATAATTCATCATTTATATCTGGGTTATTCAACAACACCCATCCCATTGGTTCTCCCTCGGTTGTCATGGAGACCAGATGTGATTGACCGCTCCAATTAGTGGTTATGAAAACAGAGGGGGACAGAGAGGGAATAAGTGTCAGATCCCTGTCTCACTGGGTTCATTAGCTGCCACCATGATGAAGTGTTGTCCCTCTTCCTGAATGGTAATCAGAAGTGAGACTATCACTGTCAGGCCCCATGTACTGTACGACTAATGGGGACAGAAGGTTATTCTGACCATGTCATCTGGATTAGACAAACTCTGGGTCATAGTTATTGACAGTGAACCAGGCTATTTGTCATGCAGTTCAGTTTTGTCATGCAGTTCAGTACCCTTGAATGAGTAGGTACACACCTACACATTCAAGGGCTTTTCTTTATTTTTTCTATTTCTACATTGTAGAATAATAGTGAGGACATCAACACTATGAAATAAAACATATGGAATTATGTAGTAACAAAAAAGTGTTAAACAAATCAAAATATATTTTATATTAGAGATTCTTCAAAGTAGCCATCCTTTGCATTGATGACAGCTTTGCACACTATTGGCATTCTCTCAACCAGCTTCACCTGGAATGCTTTCCCAACAGTCTTGAAGGAGTTCCCGCATGTGCTGATCACTTGTTGGCTGCTTTTCCTTCACTCTGCGGTCCAACTCATCCCAAACCATCTCAATTGGGTTGAGGTTGGGCGATTGTGGAGGCCAGGTAATCTGATGCAGCACTCCATGACTCTCCTTCTTGGTCAAATTGCCCTTACACAGTCTGGAGGTGTGTTTAGGGTCATTGTCCTGCTGAAAAACAAATGATATTCCCACTAAGAGCAAACCAGATGGGATGGCGTATCGCTGCAGAATGCTGTGGTAGCCATGCTGGTTAAGTGTGCCTTGAATTCTAAATAAATCACTGACAGTGTCACCAGCAAAGCACCCCCACACCATCACACCTCCTCCTCCATGCTTCACCGTGGGAACCACACATGCGGAGATCATCCGTTCACCTACTCTGCGTCTCACAAAGACACATGGTTCTAACCAAAAGTCTCACATTTGGACTCATCGGACCAAAGGACAGATTTCCACTGGTTTAATGTCAGGAGGTAGGTAGCCTAGTGATTAGAGTGTTGGGCCAGTAATTGGAAGGTTGCTGGATTGAATCCCCGAGCGGACAAGGTAATAAATCTGCAAGAGACTTGCTTGTTCAATCTGAACAAGGCAGTTAACCCAGTGTTCCCCCGGTAGGCCATCAATGTAATAGGAATATGTTCCTAACTGACTTGCATAGTTAAAATACATATTTTACAAATGATGTCCATTGCTGATGTTCCTTGGCCCAAGCAAGTCTCTT
The DNA here is from genome assembly GCF_002021735.2 of Oncorhynchus kisutch. Lineage (NCBI taxonomy): Eukaryota > Metazoa > Chordata > Actinopteri > Salmoniformes > Salmonidae > Oncorhynchus > Oncorhynchus kisutch. The sequence goes on along the minus strand of NW_022261983.1, from coordinate 323,485 downwards.
CTTCTTATTGGTGTCCTTTAGTAGTGGTTTCTTTGCAGCAATTTGACCATGAAGGCCTGATTCACGCAGTCTCCTCTGAACAGTTGATGTTTGTTACTTGAACTCTGTGAAGCATTTCTTTGGGCTGCAATTTATGAGGCTGGTCACTCCAAAGAACTTATCCTCTGCAGCAAAGGTAACTCTGGGTCTTCCTTTCCTGTGGCGGTCCTCATGAGAGCCAGTTTCATCATAGCGCCAGATGGTTTTTGCGACTGCACTTGAAGAAACCTTCAAAGTTCTTGAAATTTTCCAGATTGACTAACCATTCATGTCTTAAAGTAATTATGGGACTGTCGTTTCTCTTTGCTTATTTGAGCTGTTCTTGCCATTTTATGGACTTGGTATTTTACCAAATCTTCTGTACACCACCCTTACCTTGTCACAACACAGCCCAGTAAAAGCCCAGTAAAAGTTGACGCAATTCAAACAATTCAATCCTTTCACTGAGATGAAGATATTTTGATGAAAAGGTTGGTTAAGTGATTCATTAAGGAAACGTTGTGGAGCCAACAGGACTGGCGGTGAACAAGACAGCCAGTACACTGGATGTTCTTCCTGCCTCCCTCCTCCCTATACCTCCTCTGTTAGGTGAGCTGCCCAAGGACATCTCTGAGAATGGCAGTATGAAGTCTGTAAACACGACAGCCTGTACACTGGATGTTCTTCCTGCCTCCCTCCTCTCTATACCTCCTCTGTTAGGTGAGCTGCCCAAGGACATCTCTGAGAATGGCAGTATGAAGTCTGTAAACACGACAGCCTGTACACTGGATGTCCTTCCTGCCTCCCTCCTCCCTATACCTCCTCTGTTAGGTGAGCTGCCCAAGGACATCTCTGAGAATGGCAGTATGAAGTCTGTAAACACGACAGCCTGTACACTGGATGTTCTTCCTGCCTCCCTCCTCTCTATACCTCCTCTGTTAGGTGAGCTGCCCAAGGACATCTCTGAGAATGGCAGTATGAAGTCTGTAAACACGACAGCCTGTACACTGGATGTTCTTCCTGCCTCCCTCCTCTCTATACCTGCTCTGTTAGGTGAGCTGCCCAAGGACATCTCTGAGAATGGCAATATGAAGTCTGTAAACAAGACAGCCAGTACACTGGATGTTCTTCCTACCTCCCTCCTCCCTATACCTCCTCTGTTAGGTGAGCTGCCCAAGGACATCTCTGAGAATGGCAATATGAAGTCTGTAAACAAGACAGCCAGTACACTGGATGTTCTTCCTGCCTCCCTCCTCCCTATAAATCCTCTGTTAGGTGAGCTGCCCAAGGACATCTCTGAGAATGGCAGTATGAAGTCTGTAAACAAGACAGCCAGTACACTGGAAGTTCTTCCTGCCTCCCTCCTCCCTATACCTCCTCTGTTAGGTGAGCTGCCCAAGGACATCTCTGAGAATGGCAGTATGAAGTCTGTAAACACGACAGCCTGTACACTGGATGTTCTTCCTGCCTCCCTCCTCTCTATACCTGCTCTGTTAGGTGAGCTGCCCAAGGACATCTCTGAGAATGGCAATATGAAGTCTGTAAACAAGACAGCCAGTACACTGGATGTTCTTCCTACCTCCCTCCTCCCTATACCTCCTCTGTTAGGTGAGCTGCCCAAGGACATCTCTGAGAATGGCAATATGAAGTCTGTAAACAAGACAGCCAGTACACTGGATGTTCTTCCTGCCTCCCTCCTCCCTATAAATCCTCTGTTAGGTGAGCTGCCCAAGGACATCTCTGAGAATGGCAGTATGAAGTCTGTAAACAAGACAGCCAGTACACTGGAAGTTCTTCCTGCCTCCCTCCTCCCTATACCTCCTCTGTTAGGTGAGCTGCCCAAGGACATCTCTGAGAATGGCAGTATGAAGTCTGTAAACACGACAGCCTGTACACTGGATGTTCTTCCTGCCTCCCTCCTCCCTATACCTCCTCTGTTAGGTGAGCTGCCCAAGGACATCTCTGAGAATGGCAGTATTAAGTCTGTAAACAAGACAGCCTGTACACTGGATGTTCTTCCTGCCTCCCTCCTCCCTATACCTCCTCTGTTAGGTGAGCTGCCCAAGGACATATCTGAGAATGGCAATATGAAGTCTGTAAACAAGACAGCCAGTACACTGGATGTTCTTCCTGCCTCCCTCCTCCCTATACCTCCTCTGTTAGGTGAGCTGCCCAAGGACATCTCTGAGAATGGCAATATGAAGTCTGTAAACAAGACAGCCAGTACACTGGATGTTCTTCCTGCCTCCCTCCTCCCTATACCTCCTCTGTTAGGTGAGCTGCCCAAGGACATCTCTGAGAATACAGACTTCATACTGCCAAACAAGACAGCCAGTACACTGGAAGTTCTTCCTGCCTCCCTCCTCCCTATACCTCCTCTGTTAGGTGAGCTGCCCAAGGACATCTCTGAGAATGGCAGTATGAAGTCTGTAAACACGACAGCCTGTACACTGGATGTTCTTCCTGCCTCCCTCCTCTCTATACCTCCTCTGTTAGGTGAGCTGCCAAAGGACATCTCTGAGAATGACAGTATGAAGTCTGTAAACACGACAGCCTGTACACTGGATGTTCTTCCTGCCTCCCTCCTCTCTATACCTCCTCTGTTAGGTGAGTTGCCCAAGGACATCTCTGAGAATGGCAGTATGAAGTCTGTAAACACGACAGCCTGTACACTGGATGTTCTTCCTGCCTCCCTCCTCTCTATACCTCCTCTGTTAGGTGAGCTGCCCAAGGACATCTCTGAGAATGGCAATATGAAGTCTGTAAACACGTTCAACAGTACAGCAGATAGGTCATGCATTGCACTCGGCTGTTCAGAGATGCTTCTAATTCACATCAGCTGTACAATTGAACATTTCCATTGTACAATCTCTCCGTAGCACTGTGTCCAACAAGTTGCACTTATCCCCTCATCTCCTTCAGTCAGAGCGCTGACAGACATACAGTGTCTCTACGTGGTGTTTACGTCTGTACACGCACGCACACGCACGCTAACACAGACACACACACACACACAGACACACACAGCACATTTCCCCAGGCCGCTAAGCTGCAGCGATTTAACGTCTGGATGACGTTCTTTTAAATAGAATGATAAAAGAAAAGGGATGAAGAGAAAAACATAGATAGAATGTGAGAAGAAGGAGAGACACAGAGGGAAAACAGAGAGATGGAAGGAAAACGAGTGAGAAATAAAACACAGAAAAACTAAACTGAAAGAGGAAAGAGAGAACGAGAGGAGGGTGTACATGGAGACATAGTTCTGTTCTATACTAAATGTTAGAGAGGAGGGTGTACATGGAGACATAGTTCTGTTCTATACTAAATGTTAGAGAGAAGGGTGTACATGGGGACATAGTTCTGTTCTATACTAAATGTTAGAGAGGAGGGTGTACATGGGGACATAGTTCTGTTCTATACTAAATGTTAGAGAGAAGGGTGTACATGGGGACATAGTTCTGTTCTATACTAAATGTTAGAGAGAAGGGTGTACATGGGGACATAGTTCTGTTCTATACTAAATGTTAGAGAGAAGGGTGTACATGGGGACATAGTTCTGTTCTATACTAAATGTTAGAGAGAAGGGTGTACATGGGGACATAGTTCTGTTCTATACTAAATGTTAGAGAGAAGGGTGTACATGGAGACATAGTTCTGTTCTATACTAAATGTTAGAGAGGAGGGTGTACATGGAGACATAGTTCTGTTCTATACTAAATGTTAGAGAGAAGGGTGTACATGGAGACATAGTTCTGTTATATACTAAATGTTAGAGAGAAGGGTGTACATGGAGACATAGTTCTGTTCTATACTAAATGTTAGAGAGAAGGGTGTACATGGGGACATAGTTCTGTTCTATACTAAATGTTAGAGAGGAGGGTGTACATGGGGACATAGTTCTGTTCTATACTAAATGTTAGAGAGAAGGGTGTACATGGGGACATAGTTCTGTTCTATACTAAATGTTAGAGAGAAGGGTGTACATGGGGACATAGTTCTGTTCTATACTAAATGTTAGAGAGAAGGGTGTACATGGGGACATAGTTCTGTTCTATACTAAATGTTAGAGAGAAGGGTGTACATGGGGACATAGTTCTGTTCTATACTAAATGTTAGAGAGAAGGGTGTACATGGGGACATAGTTCTGTTCTATACTAAATGTTAGAGAGAAGGGTGTACATGGGGACATAGTTCTGTTCTATACTAAATGTTAGAGAGAAGGGTGTACATGGGGACATAGTTCTGTTCTATACTAAATGTTAGAGAGAAGGGTGTACATGGGGACATAGTTCTGTTCTATACTAAATGTTAGAGAGGAGGGTGTACATGGGGACATAGTTCTGTTCTATACTAAATGTTAGAGAGAAGGGTGTACATGGGGACATAGTTCTGTTCTATACTAAATGTTAGAGAGGAGGGTGTACATGGGGACATAGTTCTGTTCTATACTAAATGTTAGAGAGAAGGGTGTACATGGGGACATAGTTCTGTTCTATACTAAATGTTAGAGAGAAGGGTGTACATGGGGACATAGTTCTGTTCTATACTAAATGTTAGAGAGGAGGGTGTACATGGGGACATAGTTCTGTTCTATACTAAATGTTAGAGAGAAGGGTGTACATGGGGACATAGTTCTGTTCTATACTAAATGTTAGAGAGAAGGGTGTACATGGGGACATAGTTCTGTTCTATACTAAATGTTAGAGAGGAGGGTGTACATGGGGACATAGTTCTGTTCTATACTAAATGTTAGAGAGAAGGGTGTACATGGGGACATAGTTCTGTTCTATACTAAATGTTAGAGAGAAGGGTGTACATGGGGACATAGTTCTGTTCTATACTAAATGTTAGAGAGGAGGGTGTACATGGGGACATAGTTCTGTTCTATACTAAATGTTAGAGAGGAGGGTGTACATGGGGACATAGTTCTGTTCTATACTAAATGTTAGAGAGAAGGGTGTACATGGGGACATAGTTCTGTTCTATACTAAATGTTAGAGAGAAGGGTGTACATGGGGACATAGTTCTGTTCTATACTAAATGTTAGAGAGGAGGGTGTACATGGGGACATAGTTCTGTTCTATACTAAATGTTAGAGAGAAGGGTGTACATGGGGACATAGTTCTGTTCTATACTAAATGTTAGAGAGAAGGGTGTACATGGGGACATAGTTCTGTTCTATACTAAATGTTAGAGAAGAGGGTGTACATGGGGACATAGTTCTGTTCTATACTAAATGTTAGAGAGGAGGGTGTACATGGGGACATAGTTCTGTTCTATACTAAATGTTAGAGAGAAGGGTGTACATGGGGACATAGTTCTGTTCTATACTAAATGTTAGAGAGGAGGGTGTACATGGGGACATAGTTCTGTTATATACTAAATGTTAGAGAGAAGGGTGTACATGGGGACATAGTTCTGTTCTATACTAAATGTTAGAGAGAAGGGTGTACATGGGGACATAGTTCTGTTCTATACTAAATGTTAGAGAGAAGGGTGTACATGGAGACATAGTTCTGTTCTATACTAAATGTTAGAGAGGAGGGTGTACATGGGGAAATAGTTCTGTTCTATACTAAATGTTAGAGAGAAGGGTGTACATGGGGACATAGCTCTGTTCTATACTAAATGTTAGAGAGAAGGGTGTACATGGGGACATAGTTCTGTTCTATACTAAATGTTAGAGAGGAGGGTGTACATGGGGACATAGTTCTGTTCTATACTAAATGTTAGAGAGAAGGGTGTACATGGGGACATAGTTCTGTTCTATACTAAATGTTAGAGAGAAGGGTGTACATGGGGACATAGTTCTGTTCTATACTAAATGTTAGAGAGGAGGGTGTACATGGGGACATAGTTCTGTTCTATACTAAATGTTAGAGAGAAGGGTGTACATGGGGACATAGTTCTGTTCTATACTAAATGTTAGAGAGGAGGGTGTACTTGGGGACATAGTTCTGTTCTATACTAAATGTTAGAGAGAAGGGTGTACATGGGGACATAGTTCTGTTCTATACTAAATGTTAGAGAGAAGGGTGTACATGGGGACATAGTTCTGTTCTATACTAAATGTTAGAGAGGAGGGTGTACATGGGGACATAGTTCTGTTCTATACTAAATGTTAGAGAGAAGGGTGTACATGGGGACATAGTTCTGTTCTATACTAAATGTTAGAGAGGAGGGTGTACATGGGGACATAGTTCTGTTCTATACTAAATGTTAGAGAGGAGGGTGTACATGGGGACATAGTTCTGTTCTATACTAAATGTTAGAGAGGAGGGTGTACATGGGGACATAGTTCTGTTCTATACTAAATGTTAGAGAGAAGGGTGTACATGGGGACATAGTTCTGTTCTATACTAAATGTTAGAGAGGAGGGTGTACATGGGGACATAGTTCTGTTCTATACTAAATGTTAGAGAGAAGGGTGTACATGGGGACATAGTTCTGTTCTATACTAAATGTTAGAGAGGAGGGTGTACATGGGGACATAGTTCTGTTCTATACTAAATGTTAGAGAGAAGGGTGTACATGGGGACATAGTTCTGTTCTATACTAAATGTTAGAGAGAAGGGTGTACATGGGGACATAGTTCTGTTCTATACTAAATGTTAGAGAGGAGGGTGTACATGGGGACATAGTTCTGTTCTATACTAAATGTTAGAGAGAAGGGTGTACATGGGGACATAGTTCTGTTCTATACTAAATGTTAGAGAGAAGGGTGTACATGGGGACATAGTTCTGTTCTATACTAAATGTTAGAGAAGAGGGTGTACATGGGGACATAGTTCTGTTCTATACTAAATGTTAGAGAGGAGGGTGTACATGGGGACATAGTTCTGTTCTATACTAAATGTTAGAGAGAAGGGTGTACATGGGGACATAGTTCTGTTCTATACTAAATGTTAGAGAGGAGGGTGTACATGGGGACATAGTTCTGTTCTATACTAAATGTTAGAGAGAAGGGTGTACATGGGGACATAGTTCTGTTCTATACTAAATGTTAGAGAGAAGGGTGTACATGGGGACATAGTTCTGTTCTATACTAAATGTTAGAGAGGAGGGTGTACATGGGGACATAGTTCTGTTCTATACTAAATGTTAGAGAGAAGGGTGTACATGGGGACATAGTTCTGTTCTATACTAAATGTTAGAGAGGAGGGTGTACATGGGGACATAGTTCTGTTCTATACTAAATGTTAGAGAGAAGGGTGTACATGGGGACATAGTTCTGTTCTATACTAAATGTTAGAGAGGAGGGTGTACATGGGGACATAGTTCTGTTATATACTAAATGTTAGAGAGAAGGGTGTACATGGGGACATAGTTCTGTTCTATACTAAATGTTAGAGAGAAGGGTGTACATGGGGACATAGTTCTGTTCTATACTAAATGTTAGAGAGAAGGGTGTACATGGAGACATAGTTCTGTTCTATACTAAATGTTAGAGAGGAGGGTGTACATGGGGAAATAGTTCTGTTCTATACTAAATGTTAGAGAGAAGGGTGTACATGGGGACATAGCTCTGTTCTATACTAAATGTTAGAGAGAAGGGTGTACATGGGGACATAGTTCTGTTCTATACTAAATGTTAGAGAGGAGGGTGTACATGGGGACATAGTTCTGTTCTATACTAAATGTTAGAGAGGAGGGTGTACTTGGGGACATAGTTCTGTTCTATACTAAATGTTAGAGAGAAGGGTGTACATGGGGACATAGTTCTGTTCTATACTAAATGTTAGAGAGAAGGGTGTACATGGGGACATAGTTCTGTTCTATACTAAATGTTAGAGAGGAGGGTGTACATGGGGACATAGTTCTGTTCTATACTAAATGTTAGAGAGAAGGGTGTACATGGGGACATAGTTCTGTTCTATACTAAATGTTAGAGAGGAGGGTGTACATGGGGACATAGTTCTGTTCTATACTAAATGTTAGAGAGGAGGGTGTACATGGGGACATAGTTCTGTTCTATACTAAATGTTAGAGAGGAGGGTGTACATGGGGACATAGTTCTGTTCTATACTAAATGTTAGAGAGAAGGGTGTACATGGGGACATAGTTCTGTTCTATACTAAATGTTAGAGAGGAGGGTGTACATGGGGACATAGTTCTGTTCTATACTAAATGTTAGAGAGAAGGGTGTACATGGGGACATAGTTCTGTTCTATACTAAATGTTAGAGAGGAGGGTGTACATGGGGACATAGTTCTGTTCTATACTAAATGTTAGAGAGAAGGGTGTACATGGGGACATAGTTCTGTTCTATACTAAATGTTAGAGAGAAGGGTGTACATGGGGACATAGTTCTGTTCTATACTAAATGTTAGAGAGGAGGGTGTACATGGGGACATAGTTCTGTTCTATACTAAATGTTAGAGAGAAGGGTGTACATGGGGACATAGTTCTGTTCTATACTAAATGTTAGAGAGAAGGGTGTACATGGGGACATAGTTCTGTTCTATACTAAATGTTAGAGAAGAGGGTGTACATGGGGACATAGTTCTGTTCTATACTAAATGTTAGAGAGGAGGGTGTACATGGGGACATAGTTCTGTTCTATACTAAATGTTAGAGAGAAGGGTGTACATGGGGACATAGTTCTGTTCTATACTAAATGTTAGAGAGGAGGGTGTACATGGGGACATAGTTCTGTTCTATACTAAATGTTAGAGAGAAGGGTGTACATGGGGACATAGTTCTGTTCTATACTAAATGTTAGAGAGAAGGGTGTACATGGGGACATAGTTCTGTTCTATACTAAATGTTAGAGAGAAGGGTGTACATGGAGACATAGTTCTGTTCTATACTAAATGTTAGAGAGGAGGGTGTACATGGGGAAATAGTTCTGTTCTATACTAAATGTTAGAGAGAAGGGTGTACATGGGGACATAGCTCTGTTCTATACTAAATGTTAGAGAGAAGGGTGTACATGGGGACATAGTTCTGTTCTATACTAAATGTTAGAGAGGAGGGTGTACATGGGGACATAGTTCTGTTCTATACTAAATGTTAGAGAGAAGGGTGTACATGGGGACATAGTTCTGTTCTATACTAAATGTTAGAGAGAAGGGTGTACATGGGGACATAGTTCTGTTCTATACTAAATGTTAGAGAGGAGGGTGTACATGGGGACATAGTTCTGTTCTATACTAAATGTTAGAGAGAAGGGTGTACATGGGGACATAGTTCTGTTCTATACTAAATGTTAGAGAGGAGGGTGTACTTGGGGACATAGTTCTGTTCTATACTAAATGTTAGAGAGAAGGGTGTACATGGGGACATAGTTCTGTTCTATACTAAATGTTAGAGAGAAGGGTGTACATGGGGACATAGTTCTGTTCTATACTAAATGTTAGAGAGGAGGGTGTACATGGGGACATAGTTCTGTTCTATACTAAATGTTAGAGAGAAGGGTGTACATGGGGACATAGTTCTGTTCTATACTAAATGTTAGAGAGGAGGGTGTACATGGGGACATAGTTCTGTTCTATACTAAATGTTAGAGAGAAGGGTGTACATGGGGACATAGTTCTGTTCTATACTAAATGTTAGAGAGAAGGGTGTACATGGGGACATAGTTCTGTTCTATACTAAATGTTAGAGAGGAGGGTGTACATGGGGACATAGTTCTGTTCTATACTAAATGTTAGAGAGGAGGGTGTACATGGGGAAATAGTTATGTTCTATACTAAATGTTAGAGAGGAGGGTGTACATGGGGACATAGTTCTGTTCTATACTAAATGTTAGAGAGGAGGGTGTACATGGGGACATAGTTCTGTTCTATACTAAATGTTAGAGAGAAGGGTGTACATGGGGACATAGTTCTGTTCTATACTAAATGTTAGAGAGAAGGGTGTACATGGGGACATAGTTCTGTTCTATACTAAATGTTAGAGAGGAGGGTGTACATGGGGACATAGTTCTGTTCTATACTAAATGTTAGAGAGAAGGGTGTACATGGGGAATTAGTTCTGTTCTATACTAAATGTTAGAGAGAAGGGTGTACATGGGGACATAGTTCTGTTCTATACTAAATGTTAGAGAGGAGGGTGTACATGGGGACATAGTTCTGTTCTATACTAAATGTTAGAGAGAAGGGTGTACATGGGGACATAGTTCTGTTCTATACTAAATGTTAGAGAGGAGGGTGTACTTGGGGACATAGTTCTGTTCTATACTAAATGTTAGAGAGAAGGGTGTACATGGGGACATAGTTCTGTTCTATACTAAATGTTAGAGAGAAGGGTGTACATGGGGACATAGTTCTGTTCTATACTAAATGTTAGAGAGGAGGGTGTACATGGGGACATAGTTCTGTTCTATACTAAATGTTAGAGAGAAGGGTGTACATGGGGACATAGTTCTGTTCTATACTAAATGTTAGAGAGGAGGGTGTACATGGGGACATAGTTCTGTTCTATACTAAATGTTAGAGAGAAGGGTGTACATGGGGACATAGTTCTGTTCTATACTAAATGTTAGAGAGAAGGGTGTACATGGGGACATAGTTCTGTTCTATACTAAATGTTAGAGAGAAGGGTGTACATGGGGACATAGTTCTGTTCTATACTAAATGTTAGAGAGAAGGGTGTACATGGGGACATAGTTCTGTTCTATACTAAATGTTAGAGAAGAGGGTGTACATGGGGACATAGTTCTGTTCTATACTAAATGTTAGAGAGGAGGGTGTACATGGGGACATAGTTCTGTTCTATACTAAATGTTAGAGAGAAGGGTGTACATGGGGACATAGTTCTGTTCTATACTAAATGTTAGAGAGGAGGGTGTACATGGGGACATAGTTCTGTTCTATACTAAATGTTAGAGAGAAGGGTGTACATGGGGACATAGTTCTGTTCTATACTAAATGTTAGAGAGAAGGGTGTACATGGGGACATAGTTCTGTTCTATACTAAATGTTAGAGAGAAGGGTGTACATGGAGACATAGTTCTGTTCTATACTAAATGTTAGAGAGGAGGGTGTACATGGGGAAATAGTTCTGTTCTATACTAAATGTTAGAGAGAAGGGTGTACATGGGGACATAGCTCTGTTCTATACTAAATGTTAGAGAGAAGGGTGTACATGGGGACATAGTTCTGTTCTATACTAAATGTTAGAGAGGAGGGTGTACATGGGGACATAGTTCTGTTCTATACTAAATGTTAGAGAGAAGGGTGTACATGGGGACATAGTTCTGTTCTATACTAAATGTTAGAGAGAAGGGTGTACATGGGGACATAGTTCTGTTCTATACTAAATGTTAGAGAGGAGGGTGTACATGGGGACATAGTTCTGTTCTATACTAAATGTTAGAGAGAAGGGTGTACATGGGGACATAGTTCTGTTCTATACTAAATGTTAGAGAGGAGGGTGTACTTGGGGACATAGTTCTGTTCTATACTAAATGTTAGAGAGAAGGGTGTACATGGGGACATAGTTCTGTTCTATACTAAATGTTAGAGAGGAGGGTGTACATGGGGACATAGTTCTGTTCTATACTAAATGTTAGAGAGAAGGGTGTACATGGGGACATAGTTCTGTTCTATACTAAATGTTAGAGAGGAGGGTGTACATGGGGACATAGTTCTGTTCTATACTAAATGTTAGAGAGAAGGGTGTACATGGGGACATAGTTCTGTTCTATACTAAATGTTAGAGAGAAGGGTGTACATGGGGACATAGTTCTGTTCTATACTAAATGTTAGAGAGGAGGGTGTACATGGGGACATAGTTCTGTTCTATACTAAATGTTAGAGAGGAGGGTGTACATGGGGAAATAGTTATGTTCTATACTAAATGTTAGAGAGGAGGGTGTACATGGGGACATAGTTCTGTTCTATACTAAATGTTAGAGAGGAGGGTGTACATGGGGACATAGTTCTGTTCTATACTAAATGTTAGAGAGAAGGGTGTACATGGGGACATAGTTCTGTTCTATACTAAATGTTAGAGAGAAGGGTGTACATGGGGACATAGTTCTGTTCTATACTAAATGTTAGAGAGGAGGGTGTACATGGGGACATAGTTCTGTTCTATACTAAATGTTAGAGAGAAGGGTGTACATGGGGACATAGTTCTGTTCTATACTAAATGTTAGAGAGAAGGGTGTACATGGGGACATAGTTCTGTTCTATACTAAATGTTAGAGAGGAGGGTGTACATGGGGACATAGTTCTGTTCTATACTAAATGTTAGAGAGAAGGGTGTACATGGGGACATAGTTCTGTTCTATACTAAATGTTAGAGAGGAGGGTGTACTTGGGGACATAGTTCTGTTCTATACTAAATGTTAGAGAGAAGGGTGTACATGGGGACATAGTTCTGTTCTATACTAAATGTTAGAGAGAAGGGTGTACATGGGGACATAGTTCTGTTCTATACTAAATGTTAGAGAGGAGGGTGTACATGGGGACATAGTTCTGTTCTATACTAAATGTTAGAGAGAAGGGTGTACATGGGGACATAGTTCTGTTCTATACTAAATGTTAGAGAGGAGGGTGTACATGGGGACATAGTTCTGTTCTATACTAAATGTTAGAGAGAAGGGTGTACATGGGGACATAGTTCTGTTCTATACTAAATGTTAGAGAGAAGGGTGTACATGGGGACATAGTTCTGTTCTATACTAAATGTTAGAGAGGAGGGTGTACATGGGGACATAGTTCTGTTCTATACTAAATGTTAGAGAGGAGGGTGTACATGGGGAAATAGTTATGTTCTATACTAAATGTTAGAGAGGAGGGTGTACATGGGGACATAGTTCTGTTCTATACTAAATGTTAGAGAGGAGGGTGTACATGGGGACATAGTTCTGTTCTATACTAAATGTTAGAGAGAAGGGTGTACATGGGGACATAGTTCTGTTCTATACTAAATGTTAGAGAGAAGGGTGTACATGGGGACATAGTTCTGTTCTATACTAAATGTTAGAGAGGAGGGTGTACATGGGGACATAGTTCTGTTCTATACTAAATGTTAGAGAGAAGGGTGTACATGGGGACATAGTTCTGTTCTATACTAAATGTTAGAGAGAAGGGTGTACATGGGGACATAGTTCTGTTCTATACTAAATGTTAGAGAGGAGGGTGTACATGGGGACATAGTTCTGTTCTATACTAAATGTTAGAGAGAAGGGTGTACATGGGGACATAGTTCTGTTCTATACTAAATGTTAGAGAGAAGGGTGTACATGGGGACATAGTTCTGTTCTATACTAAATGTTAGAGAGGAGGGTGTACATGGGGACATAGTTCTGTTCTATACTAAATGTTAGAGAGGAGGGTGTACATGGGGACATAGTTCTGTTCTATACTAAATGTTAGAGAGAAGGGTGTACATGGGGACATAGTTCTGTTCTATACTAAATGTTAGAGAGGAGGGTGTACATGGGGACATAGTTCTGTTCTATACTAAATGTTAGAGAGGAGGGTGTACATGGGGACATAGTTCTGTTCTATACTAAATGTTAGAGAGAAGGGTGTACATGGGGACATAGTTCTGTTCTATACTAAATGTTAGAGAGGAGGGTGTACATGGGGACATAGTTCTGTTCTATACTAAATGTTAGAGAGAAGGGTGTACATGGGGACATAGTTCTGTTCTATACTAAATGTTAGAGAGGAGGGTGTACATGGGGACATAGTTCTGTTCTATACTAAATGTTAGAGAGGAGGGTGTACATGGGGACATAGTTCTGTTCTATACTAAATGTTAGAGAGGAGGGTGTACATGGGGACATAGTTCTGTTCTATACTAAATGTTAGAGAGAAGGGTGTACATGGGGACATAGTTCTGTTCTATACTAAATGTTAGAGAGGAGGGTGTACATGGGGACATAGTTCTGTTCTATACTAAATGTTAGAGAGGAGGGTGTACATGGGGACATAGTTCTGTTCTATACTAAATGTTAGAGAGAAGGGTGTACATGGGGACATAGTTCTGTTCTATACTAAATGTTAGAGAGGAGGGTGTACATGGGGACATAGTTCTGTTCTATACTAAATGTTAGAGAGAAGGGTGTACATGGGGACATAGTTCTGTTCTATACTAAATGTTAGAGAGGAGGGTGTACATGGGGACATAGTTCTGTTCTATACTAAATGTTAGAGAGAAGGGTGTACATGGGGACATAGTTCTGTTCTATACTAAATGTTAGAGAGAAGGGTGTACATGGGGACATAGTTCTGTTCTATACTAAATGTTAGAGAGGAGGGTGTACATGGGGACATAGTTCTGTTCTATACTAAATGTTAGAGAGAAGGGTGTACATGGGGACATAGTTCTGTTCTATACTAAATGTTAGAGAGAAGGGTGTACATGGGGACATAGTTCTGTTCTATACTAAATGTTAGAGAAGAGGGTGTACATGGGGACATAGTTCTGTTCTATACTAAATGTTAGAGAGGAGGGTGTACATGGGGACATAGTTCTGTTCTATACTAAATGTTAGAGAGAAGGGTGTACATGGGGACATAGTTCTGTTCTATACTAAATGTTAGAGAGGAGGGTGTACATGGGGACATAGTTCTGTTCTATACTAAATGTTAGAGAGAAGGGTGTACATGGGGACATAGTTCTGTTCTATACTAAATGTTAGAGAGAAGGGTGTACATGGGGACATAGTTCTGTTCTATACTAAATGTTAGAGAGAAGGGTGTACATGGAGACATAGTTCTGTTCTATACTAAATGTTAGAGAGGAGGGTGTACATGGGGAAATAGTTCTGTTCTATACTAAATGTTAGAGAGAAGGGTGTACATGGGGACATAGCTCTGTTCTATACTAAATGTTAGAGAGAAGGGTGTACATGGGGACATAGTTCTGTTCTATACTAAATGTTAGAGAGGAGGGTGTACATGGGGACATAGTTCTGTTCTATACTAAATGTTAGAGAGAAGGGTGTACATGGGGACATAGTTCTGTTCTATACTAAATGTTAGAGAGAAGGGTGTACATGGGGACATAGTTCTGTTCTATACTAAATGTTAGAGAGGAGGGTGTACATGGGGACATAGTTCTGTTCTATACTAAATGTTAGAGAGAAGGGTGTACATGGGGACATAGTTCTGTTCTATACTAAATGTTAGAGAGGAGGGTGTACTTGGGGACATAGTTCTGTTCTATACTAAATGTTAGAGAGAAGGGTGTACATGGGGACATAGTTCTGTTCTATACTAAATGTTAGAGAGAAGGGTGTACATGGGGACATAGTTCTGTTCTATACTAAATGTTAGAGAGGAGGGTGTACATGGGGACATAGTTCTGTTCTATACTAAATGTTAGAGAGGAGGGTGTACATGGGGACATAGTTCTGTTCTATACTAAATGTTAGAGAGAAGGGTGTACATGGGGACATAGTTCTGTTCTATACTAAATGTTAGAGAGGAGGGTGTACATGGGGACATAGTTCTGTTCTATACTAAATGTTAGAGAGAAGGGTGTACATGGGGACATAGTTCTGTTCTATACTAAATGTTAGAGAGAAGGGTGTACATGGGGACATAGTTCTGTTCTATACTAAATGTTAGAGAGGAGGGTGTACATGGGGACATAGTTCTGTTCTATACTAAATGTTAGAGAGGAGGGTGTACATGGAGAAATAGTTATGTTCTATACTAAATGTTAGAGAGGAGGGTGTACATGGGGACATAGTTCTGTTCTATACTAAATGTTAGAGAGGAGACATGTCTGGAGGCCACAGCAGCGTTGTGGAGGAATGATCTCAGTGCTACAGCCTCAGAGGTCAGCAGCCAACAGCAGATGGAAAGGTTAACACACAAACACACAGCGGTCACAGGATGATCTGAACCATGAACCACAAACAAACCTCGCCGGTCAAGTTGACGGGCACCGAACCCCCGAAAGCCGCTCTGAGCGCTGAGCCCAACGTGACCTCAGGTCCTCTGACCGGTTGGGACGAACTGGGTCGCCGTGGTAATAGCTATGATGATGCAGACGGACGGGGTTAGAGTGTGTGACCTCGGAGACTGGTTGTGAGTATGAGTTTGGAAGGACGTGGCCAATGGCTGACTCTAATATACACACAAAGGCAGTGCAATGCTTGTAAAATACGCAAACACAACTGTTCACATACAAATATAAACATCTGTTTGGTCAAAAGCTACACTATCGCACAGGTACACCTCAACAGCTGTTCCAGAAGTCCAGCAAAGCATTTAAGAACCCTACAGGGGCTACTGAGACTCCTGATGCCTGCAGTATACAACTCTCCTAGAAAGGAGTGTGTGTGTGTGTGTGTGTGTGTGTGTGTGTGTGTGTGTGTGTGTGTGTGTGTGTGTGTGTGTGTGTGTGTGTGTGTGTGTGTGTGTGTGTGTGTGTGTGTGTGTGTGTGTGTGTTAGAGGACCTTAGAGAAGTGTTCTGGACGAAGTGAGAGTATTTGTTTCACAGTTATCTGACTGTTTTCATCACAAACCAGAGAAGCTGCTCTCTCTGGAGACATGAGTTAAACACTGAGCTTCTGTTGAGCTCTACTACCACTCAGCTCTCTGAGTCTACACAATACTTCTCTCCCTCCCTTCCACCCCATCCCTCTCATTTTCTTTCTCACTATGTATCCCTCTCCTCTCCTCTCCTCTCCTCTCCTCTCCTCTCCTCTCCTCTCCTCTCCTCTCCTCTCCTCTCCTCTCCTCTCCTCTCCTCTCCTCTCCTCTCCTCTCCTCTCCTCTCCTCTCCTCTCCTCTCCTCTCCTCTCCTCTCCTCTCCTCTCCTGTCTCCTTCCTTCCCTGCCTTTCTCTCCTCTTTTAGTCCTCTCTCCACCTTCCCTGAGTGGGAGTGTACATGCATGTCTGTGCATGTCTATGCGTGCCATGTGTATGAACGTGCTCATACTTGTGCTTGTGTGTGTACGTTTTATATTTGACACAGACATGAGAGGAAGATGTTTTCACGTCGTCCCGATGGGGACAGCAACATGCTGAAAGCACTGGTAAAAGAAACCCTGGTCACCAACCTATGGATTATAGATCTATCCTTCTAGCACTGTAGCTTTTCATCACACAGGAAATGATGCATCCTGCATTAACGTATGCTTTAGACATGCAGAGATGGATATGTCATGTCCTGTTAGACAGACCAACTAAGACATATCAGTATGTTGGTGAATACGAGTGTCAGACGAATGGTCTGCTCTGTGTGTGGGCACACACACATGCATACAGTAACACCCATGCACACACACACACATATGTGTACGCAACCACACACACACACACACACACACACACACACACACACACACACACACACACACACACACACACACACACACACACACACACACACACACACACACACACACACACACTTAAACTTAAGATAAGGGATTGAGTTCTATTGAAGGCAGATTCAGAGATTTGTCTTCATTACATAGCCTTTTATCTAGTTGTCCATTCGTTTCAATGATAGTCTCTCTGTGAAAACAGAGAATGTGATGGAGAGATGAGGAGAGAAAAATGGCATAGAGAAAGACATCAGCAGATACTGTATAGGACATCATCGCTGTTTGACCATATCTACTTCCTTCCTGTCCTCCCTCCCTCCGCCGCTCGGCTGTTCATTCAGTATGGTGAGTCAGAGTACCTTAATAACTACCTCAGTCTGTTTAGATCTATGTCATCTGTTCATATAGGTGTACCTCCGAATGACTGGCTCACTGACTGACTGACGTTCACAAGCACACACACACACATAGTCTTGTATAACTAACCTTGTGGGGACACACAATTCAGTCCCATTCAAAATACTATTTTCCCTAACACCTTACCCTAACCCTAACCTTAACTCAAAAATCTAACCTTAACCCTAACCCAAAACCTAACCCTATATCCTGACCCTAAAACTAACCCTAGCTCCTAACCCTAATTTTAACCTTAACACGAGTTCTAGCCTTAACCCTAAACTCCCTAGAAATGGCATTTGACCTTGTGGGGACTAACAAAATCTCCCCAGTTGGTCCAATTTGAATTTGTTTACCATTCTTGTGGGGACTTTTGGTACCCACAAGTATAGTTAAACATGTCCAAACACACACACACACACACTCTGTCTCTCCTCTGAACGCCTGATATCCACGACTGCCCAAGCATGACATCATATCCATATCCTGCTGGAAGAGGAAGTGATGCGATAAAGCGTGACACTGCAAAGTCCTGGAGGTCCAGGGCCAAATGGAGTGACTGACCGACCCTCTTATCTCCCATTCCAGACGGCTTGACCAAATACCTGCCAGGGGCTGGGGATGGAGACTGGGGAACAGGGGGATAGGGGCTGGGGATGGAGGCTGGGGAACAGGGGGATAGGGGCTGGGGATGGAGGCTGGGGAACAGGGGGATAGGGGCTGGGGATGGAGACTGGGGAGCAGGGGGATAGGGGCTGGGGATGGAGACTGGGGAGCAGGGGGATAGGGGCTGGGGATGGAGGCTGGGGAACAGGGGCTGGGGATGGAGACTGGGGAGCAGGGGGATAGGGGCTGGGGATGGAGGCTGGGGAGCAGGGGGATAGGGGCTGGGGATAGAGGCTGGGGAACAGGGGGATAGGGGCTGGGGATGGAGACTGGGGAGCAGGGGGATAGGGGCTGGGGATGGAGACTGGGGAGCAGGGGGATAGGGGCTGGGGATGGAGACTGGGGAGCAGGGGGATAGGGGCTGGGGATGGAGACTGGGGAACAGGGGGATAGGGGCTGGGGATGGAGACTGGGGAGCAGGGGGATAGGGGCTGGGGATGGAGACTGGGGAGCAGGGGGATAGGGGCTGGGGATGGAGACTGGGGAGCAGGGGGATAGGGGCTGGGGATGGAGACTGGGGAACAGGGGGATAGGGGCTGGGGATGGAGACTGGGGAACAGGGGGATAGGGGCTGGGGATGGAGACTGGGGAGCAGGGGGATAGGGGCTGGGGATGGAGACTGGGGAGCAGGGGGATAGGGGCTGGGGATGGAGACTGGGGAACAGGGGGATAGGGGCTGGGGATGGAGACTGGGGAACAGGGGATAGGGGCTGGGGATGGAGACTGGGGAACAGGGGGATAGGGGCTGGGGATGGAGACTGGGGAACAGGGGGATAGGGGCTGGGGATGGAGACTGGGGAACAGGGGTATAGGGGCTGGGGATGGAGGCTGGGGATGGAGACTGGGGAGCAGGGGGATAGGGGCTGGGGATGGAGACTGGGGAACAGGGGGATAGGGGCTGGGGATGGAGACTGGGGAACAGGGTTATAGGGGCTGGGGATGGAGACTGGGGAGCAGGGGGGATAGGGATGGAGACTGGGGAGCAGGGGGATAGAGGCTGGGGATGGAGGCTGGGGATGGAGGCTGGGGATGGAGACTGGGGAACAGGGGGATAGGGGCTGGGAATGGAGGCTGGGGAACAGGGGGATAGGGGCTGGGGATGGAGACTGGGGAGCAGGGGGATAGGGGCTGGGGATGGAGACTGGGGAACAGGGGGATAGGGGGGGATGGAGGCTGGGGATGGAGGCTGGGGAACAGGGGGATAGGGGCTGGGGATGGAGACTGGGGAACAGGGGGATAGGGGCTGGGGATGGAGACTGGGGAGCAGGGGGATAGGGGCTGGGGATGGAGGCTGGGGAACAGGGGGATAGGGGCTGGGGAACAGGGGGATAGGGGCTGGGGATGAAGGCTGGGGAACAGGGGGATAGGGGCTGGGGAATAGAGAGCCAGGGACAGGTGTGGAGGCTGGGGAGCAGGGGGATAGGGGCTGGGGATGGAGGCTGGGGAGCAGGGGGATAGGGGCTGGGGATGGAGGCTGGGGAGCAGGGGGAAAGAGGCTGGGGAATAGAGAGCCAGGGACAGGTGTGGAGGCTGGGGAGCAGGGGGATAGGGGCTGGGGATGGAGGCTGGGGAGCAGGGGGATAGGGGCTGGGGATGGAGGCTGGGGAGCAGGGGGAAAGAGGCTGGGGAATAGAGAGCCAGGGACAGGTGTGGAGGCTGGGGAGCAGGGGGATAGGGGCTGGGGATGGAGGCTGGGGAGCAGGGGGAAAGAGGCTGGGGAATAGAGAGCCAGGGACAGTATTTATGCTGCAATAGGTTTTGTGTCGGGTGCTAGGGTCAGTCTGTTATATCTGGAGTATTTCTCCGGTCTTATCAGGTGTCCTGTGTGAATTTGAGTATGCTCCCTCTAATTCTCTCTGTCTCTCTGTCTCTCTTTCTCTCTTCTTTTGGAGGACCTGAGCCCTGGGACCATGCCTCAGGACTACCTGGCCTGATGACTCCTTGCTGTCCCCAGTCCACCTGGTCGTGCTGCTCCAGTTTCAACTGTTCTGCCTGCGGCTATGGAACCCTGACCTGTTCACCGGACGTGCTACCTTGTCCCAGACCTGCTGTTTTAGACTGACTCTCTCTCTACCGCACCTGCTGTCTCTAACTCTGAACTGATATTTACTCCTGAGGTGCTGACCTGTTGCATCCTCTACAACCACTGTGACTATTATTATTTGACCCTGCTGGTCATCTATGAACGTTTGAACATCTTGGCCATGTACTGTTATAATCTCCACCCGGCTGTAACGGACGTCGTCTGGCGATAGAGAGGAGGACCAAGGTGCAGCGTGTTCATGTCTTTTTAATAAACAAACTGAACACTGGAACAAAACAATAAACGATGTGAACAAAACGAAACAGTACCGTGTGGCCCAAACACTCACACGGAAACAAACACCCACAAAACAAAAGTGAAACCCAGGCTACCTAAGTATGATCCTCAATAAGGGACAACAATTGACAGCTGCCTTTGATTGAGAACCATACTAGGCCGAACTCAAAACCCCAACATAGAAAAACAAACATAGACTGCCCACCCCAACTCACGCCCTAACCATACTAACACCAAGAATAAAAGAACAGAACTATGGTCAGAACGTGACACCGGCACAGACAGAAGAGGACTGGCCACCCCTCAGAGCCTGGTTCCTCTCTAGGTTTCTTCCTAGGTTCCTGCGTTTCTCTGGAGTTTTTCCTAGCCATCGTGCTTCTACATCTGCATTGCTTGCTGTTTGGGGTTTTAGGCTGGGTTTCTGTACAGCACTTTGTGACATCTGCTGATGTAAAAAAGGGCTTTATGAATACATTTGATTGATTGATTGATTGATTTGGATAAGGGGCTGGGGAATAGAGAGCCAGGGACAGGGGGTGGAGGCTGGGGAACAGGGGGATAGGGGCTGGGGAATAGAGAGCCAGGGACAGGGGGTGGAGGCTGGGGAACAGGGGGGTAGGGGCTGGGGAATAGAGAGCCAGGGACAGGAGGTGGAGGCTGGGGAACAGGGGGATAGGGGCTGGGGAATAGAGAGCCAGGGACAGGGGGTGGAGGCTGGAGAACAGGGGGATAGGGAGAAACAGAGGAATGGTGTCCCTACACTGATGATGGAGGACAGGGAGGAATGGTGTCCCTACACTGATGATGGAGGACAGGGAGGAATGGTGTCCCTACACTGATGATGGAGGACAGGGAGGAATGGTGTCCCTACACTGATGATGGAGGACAGGGAGGAATGGTGTCCCTACACTGATGATGGAGGACAAGGAGGAATGGTGTCCCTACACTGATGATGGAGGACAGGGAGGAATGGTGTCCCTACACTGATGATGGAGGACAGGGAGGAATGGTGTCCCTACACTGATGATGGAGGACAGGGTGGAATGGTGTCTACACTGCATGATAGGATCGCTATCATGAATACATTATTTAAATACATAGCGGAAAATGTGTTAGTAGCAGTGCTCTGGCCATGGAGGGGATCAAGGACCAACGGATGGGGCCAGTGTCTGGGTTAAAGCCACATGCTGGGTGAGGTCCCACAGGCCCAGGGGCTGGATGATGGTTGAAGGCAGGGGGCTGGGTAAGAGCCAGGGGATGGAGGCTGGAGGCCAGTACTGTGTTAGGGGCTAGCAGCTCAACACGATCTCATAGTTTCACTTTGAAATTCCACGTATTATGGATGAACGTCTATTTCATTCTGCAGGGTTACAGGGTTAATTTCTCGTGGTTACAGGGTTAATTTCTCGTGGTTACAGGGTTAATTTCTCGTGGTTACAGGGTTAATTTCTCGTGGTTACAGGGTTAATTTCTCGTAGTTACAGGGTTAATTTCTCGTAGTTACAGGGTTAATTTCTCGTAGTTACAGGGTTAATTTCTCGTAGTTACAGGGTTAATTTCTCGTAGTTACAGGGTTAATTTCTCGTGGTTACAGGGTTAATTTCTCGTGGTTACAGGGTTAAAACCGAAACAACTCAAAGGGTTAAGTTTAGGCATTAATTCAGAGTGGTTAAGGTTAGGGCTATGGTTTGGTGAAGGCTTAAAACAAAATAATGAAAAACAAAGTGTTGTTTACATCCAGTATTCTCCCGACTTGGCAGAGCCTTGTGAACTGCCATGGTGCAGTGGTCAGAACAGCAGCCTGCTTCCCTTCTGAGCATGATGAGTTCACTGCAGAGCCTTGTGAACTGCCATGGTGCAGTGGTCAGAGCAGCCGACTGCTTCCCTTCTGAGCATGATGAGTTCACTGCAGAGCCTTGTGAACTGCCATGGTGCAGTGGTCAGAGCAGCCGACTGCTTCCCTTCTGAGCATGATGAGTTCACTGCAGAGCCTTGTGAACTGCCATGGTGCAGTGGTCAGAGCAGCCGACTGCTTCCCTTCTGAGCATGATGAGTTCACTGCAGAGCCTTGTGAACTGCCATGGTGCAGTGGTCAGAACAGCAGCCTGCTTCCCTTCTGAGCATGATGAGTTCACTGCAGAGCCTTGTGAACTGCCATGGTGCAGTGGTCAGAGCAGCCGACTGCTTCCCTTCTGAGCATGATGAGTTCACTGCAGAGCCTTGTGAACTGCCATGGTGCAGTGGTCAGAGCAGCCGACTGCTTCCCTTCTGAGCATGATGAGTTCACTGCAGAGCCTTGTGAACTGCCATGGTGCAGTGGTCAGAGCAGCCGACTGCTTCCCTTCTGAGCATGATGAGTTCACTGCAGAGCCTTGTGAACTGCCATGGTGCAGTGATCAGAGCAGCCGACTGCTTCCCTTCTGAGCATGATGAGTTCACTGCAGAGCCTTGTGAACTGCCATGGTGCAGTGGTCAGAGAAGCCGACTGCTTCCCTTCTGAGCATGATGAGTTCACTGCAGAGCCTTGTGAACTGCCATGGTGCAGTGGTCAGAACAGCAGCCTGCTTCCCTTCTGAGCATGATGAGTTCACTGCAGAGCCTTGTGAACTGCCATGGTGCAGTGGTCAGAGCAGCCGACTGCTTCCCTTCTGAGCATGATGAGTTCACTGTAGAGCCTTGTGAACTGCCATGGTGCAGTGGTCAGAGCAGCAGCCTGCTTCCCTTCTGAGCATGATGAGTTCACTGCAGAGCCTTGTGAAATGCCATGGTGCAGTGGTCAGAGCAGCCGACTGCTTCCCTTCTGAGCATGATGAGTTCACTGCAGAGCCCTGTGAACTGCCATGGTGCAGTGGTCAGAGAAGCCGACTGCTTCCCTTCTGAGCATGATGAGTTCACTGCAGAGCCTTGTGAACTGCCATGGTGCAGTGCTCAGAGCAGCAGACAGCTTCCCTTCTGAGCATGATGAGTTCACTGCAGAGCCTTGTGAACTGCCATGGTGCAGTGGTCAGAAAAGCCGACTGCTTCCCTTCTGAGCATGATGAGTTCACTGCAGAGCCCTGTGAACTGCCATGGTGCAGTGGTCAGAGAAGCCGACTGCTTCCCTTCTGAGCATGATGAGTTCACTGCAGAGCCTTGTGAACTGCCATGGTGCAGTGGTCAGAGCAGCCGACTGCTTCCCTTCTGAGCATGATGAGTTCACGGCAGAGCTCAGCAGTAGTTCTTATTGTTGTGTTGTGAGGGAGGCATATATTCATGTTCTCAGGACCTTTTCAAACGTCCAGAATGGGTGTCTATTTCTTGTGACCAGCCTGAGCAACTAGCCACTTTGGCTGGACAACCTGCTCTTCAGGGGGATAACCAGCCTCTGGAACGAACATGGTGTTCTAACTAAATCTGGAACTGCTGGTAGTTTATAAGACTAGAACTGAACTATATTTACTGTACTTCTGTGTGCATGGAGTATATAGAGCCAAATGACTGAATAACCAAGGGTCATCTGACCATCAGAGGGATTTCTATGGCGTGAACGAGGCTTGTCAACCTCAGGGCTTAGGTCAGATAGACAGCGAGAGAACAGAACACACACACACACACACACACACACACACAAATGCACGCACTCACGTACCCCCCCCCCCCCCCCCTTCCCAAACACACACACACAGTCTAGACATAGTATAATCCAGAATCCCCTGTGGACCCTTATTCAACCCTAGAGTCCCTGCTACTAAACTCAAGTATCTCAAGAATGACAGTGTATTCTTGAGAAATACCCTGTGGGCTCAACCCAACCTCAACCCAGTCACAGGTTCATGGTGAAACAAGGTATTTGTTCTAAGCATGGGTTAAAGACGGGTTTCCACCACAATTCTTACGCCAGTCCATTCCTCTTAGATCCATGAATGGGACTGAACTTAGATCAACCCAAATTAAATTCAATGTAAACTTTACTTAAAGTGGATTTTCAATTCCAAGACACTTGTGGATTAGGACAGGAAATAAGGTCACATCCCTCCCATCATGTGATTCTCTGTTCTCTGAGGGCCGTAGAGGACGACGCTGTGTGACCCAGATCCCATTAGTACACACACACACACACACACACACACACACACACACACACACACACACACACACACACACACACACACACACACACACACACACACACACACACACACACACACACACATGAACCAAAAGAGATTCGTACGTTACCGACAGTTGCTGCTGTATCAACACATCTCACTTCTCTCCTCCTATGCTGTCATAGCAACGATATATAGGTGTCGGGAAATGTTGACAGCACAATCTGTCCTCAGCACAGAAGAATGGGATGAACAGAGTGATGCATAAACCATGGAGAGGAGAGAGAGAGAGAGAGAGAGAGAGAGAGAAGGGAGGGAGAGAGAGAGAGAGACAGACAGAGAGAAGGGAGGGAGAGAGAGAGAGAGAGAGAGACAGACAGAGACAGACAGAGAGAAGGGAGAGAGAGAGAGAGAGAGAGAGAGAGAGAGAGGGAGAGAATGAATTATGACTTAGTTCATGATGATGAATGCCTGTTAACACCAATGCCAATGCACTCCTTCCTTTGTGAAACACTACAGTCCACAATCTCACTGTAACACTGCATATCATATGATACAGCACAGTGAGTCTAACAGGACTTGGTTATCTACAGTATAACCATGTTATAATTCCAGTATTTTCCCCTGATGAAGATACATGTGCTCAGGGACAATCATATCTCTCTCCTGATGCGTACCTGCATCTGTGTGTGTGCCGTGCTGTCACGGGTGTGTGTGCATTATGCGCCTGTGTGCCAGGGTCGTCCCCCAAAGTAGAACGTCTGCACCAAAATGGAATTTAAAAGCCTGTTATATTTAATTAATGAAGTCTCCTTTAATATAGATGGGGAACTCAATCAATCTGGTTTTTAATATGAATTAAGGGTTGCTAAAGTGCCAAAATTCATCATTTTGACATGTTACTCCGTCAAATCAAACCAAGCTTGCTTTACATAGCCCATTTCAGACAAGAATGCAACACAATGCGCTTCACAGGAAAACAGCATGAAAATAAAATGTGAAAGATATACTGCACAACAAACATCGGAGGATAAAAGCACCCTGAGGTAAAGCAGAACTAAGAAGGTGGCTTTTAAGATCTTGTAAAGAAACTCAGCAGAAAAAGAAACGTCCTCTCACTGTCAACTGCATTTATTTTCAGCAAACTTAACGTGTAAATATTTGAATGAACATAATGTTACGTTCCCCAGTTTCTGTGTTGTGGTTTGTAATTGTTACTGATGCTTTCCCCTGGTCTCCTGAAACGTATTGTGGCTCGCATGTCATATTACAGGGAATAGAGACAAAAACAGTACCTGTACCACTACACTGGGTCCACTTTTTATTTATTTATTTTACCTTTATTTAACCAGGTAGGCAAGTTGAGAACAAGTTCTCATTTACAATTGCGACCTGGCCAAGATAAAGCAAAGCAGTTCGACAGATAAAACGACACAGAGTTACACATGGAGTAAAACAAACATACAGTCAATAATACAGTATAAACAAGTCTATATACAATGTGAGCAAATGAGGTGAGAAGGGAGGTAAAGGCAAAAAAGGCCATGATGGCAAAGTAAATACAATATAGCAAGTAAAACACTGGAATGGTAGTTTTGCAATGGAAGAATGTGCAAAGTAGAAATAAAAAAATAATGGGGTGCAAAGGAGCAAAATAAATAAATAAATACAAATTAAATACAGTTGGGAAAGAGGTAGTTGTTTGGGCTAAATTATAGGTGGGCTATGTACAGGTGCAGTAACCTGTGAGCTGCTCTGACAGTTGGTGCTTAAAGCTAGTGAGGGAGATTAGTGTTTCCAGTTTCAGACTTGGTCACATTGCTACTAGGGAACGATATCGCTGGTGGTAACATTACTCCTGTGTTAGAGGTAGTAGACAACCCAGAAATCAGAACTACAGATGATAAATTGGTTCAAGCATTTCCCCATGATTTTTTCCCCGTGTGTTAACAATGGCACAATCGCGATTTCGCTATCCTATTGATAAACATTTTTCTCAATGTGTTTCAGGACGTTCCAAGTCGCACTTCCATCTTGGAACATGACGTGGATGTGGGGAACGCTGCTCCTATACGTCAGCATCCAGGTTAATACAAAGTAAAGGGAGGTAATGAAAAGTGAGGCATCTTATTTATTACAGAATGACATGGTAAAACCCAGTAACAGCTCCTGGAGTTCCCCGTGTATATTCTTCTTCCTAAGCCTGATGGTACGTCCCGCTTATGTACAGACTATCGTCGCGTAAATGCAGTTACCAAGTCTGATTCTTTTCCTCTACCTCGCTTAGATGACTGCACTGATAGAATTGGCTCTGCTGCTTACGTAAGTAAGTAAGTTAGATTTGCTAAAAGGTTATTGGCAGGTGCCTCTGAACTCTCGAGCCTCTGACATCTCGGCTTTCGTTATGCCTGATAACTTCGTACAATATACTGTGATGCCCTTTGGCATGTGTAATGCACCTGCTACTTTTCAGCACCTACTGCTTACCTTGACGATGTGGTGAGTCATTCGTCTACTTGGTCTATCATCTCGCCACCTTAAAGTGTTTCAGCGGTTGGAGAAAGCTTCTTTAACCCTCAATTTGGCCAAGTGTGAGTTTGGGAAGGCTACAGTGACTTACTTAGGGAAGCAAGTGGGACGAGGTGAAGTGCGCCCAGTAACTGGCAAAGTGAAAGCAATTGTTGCTTTTCCTGCTCCCATGACTCGCCGCCAGTTGCACAGATTCCCGGGGATGGTAGGGTACTATCTATAAGAATCTATCTATAAGAATTTCTCAACGGTAGTAGCTCCCCTTACATCTCTGCTTAGTCCTAAGGTACCATTTAAGTGGTCCAACTATGCTTTTGAGTCCGCTAAAGCTCTACTTTGTAGTGCCCCAGTGCTTGCCGCCCCCAACTTTGACAAACCTTTTAAGTTGGAGGTAGATGCTAGTGGGGGTGGGTGCGGTTCTCTTACAGGAAGATGAAGATGGAGTGGATCAGTTTCTTCTCCCGTAAGTTCAACTCGTGTCAGTCAAGGTACTCCACCATTGAACAAGAGACGCTGGCTTTATTGCTGGCCTTACAGTTCTTTGAGGTATATGTGGGCTCCAGTGCCTTGCCTGTACTGGTCTTCATGGACCATAATCCTTTGGTATTTTTGAAGCAAATCTACAAATCTACAAATCTACAACCGCCACCTTATGCGGTGGGCTCTGATTGTACAAGGATACAATGTACAAATAGCTTATGTGAAGGGTTCTGCGAATGTGGTTGCCGACGCTCTATCACGGGTTTAGTAACTGGGGATGTGTTGGTTTTTGTTATTGCAAACTGTATGTTCGCATGTTTTGTGGTGGACATGTTACGTTCCTGGAATCCCCCAAGCAGCTGATTGGTCGACTCCATGGCTAATTGGAGCTGACCCCGCCCCCTCGTCAGGATACAGCTGTATCCCATTAGACTCCTTCTCCAGCTATAAAAGCCAGTGTGTTGTTCAGAAGAGGAGATGATTGCTGAGAGGAGAGAGATGAGGGTGATAAACAGTGTTGGTTGTTGTTAGGCGATGAGGCAGATGAGTGTGTCCTGTGTTGTTGTTGGTGGTCTGTATAATTGTTGTGAAGTATTTTGTGGCGGTTCTGAGGAGGTATGTTTATTTCAAAGGACTGTTTTGATTATTGATCATTCGTATTGTGTTTTTGTTCCCAGGGGGAAGGGGAAGGCACCTTGGGAGTGCTTAGACAAGAGGCCTGCGGGCATACATATACCTGTAGTATATACTCTGTCTATGCACACTAGGTAAGACCTGGGCGGACCATCCCCTGTATTTTGGTTAGTGCAGCAGGTGGTGCTAGTTAGGTAAGTAGTGGGTAGGCAGGTAAGATAGGAGAGGTTAGGTTAGGTAAGTAGTGGGTAGGCAGGTAAGATAGGAGAGGGTAGGTTAGGTTAGGTAAGTAGTGGGTAGGCAGGTAAGATAGGAGAGGTTAGGTTAGGTAAGTAGTGGGTAGACAGGTAAGGTAGGAGAGGGTAGGTTAGGTTAGGGAAGTAGTGGGTAGACAGGTAAGGTAGGAGAGGTTAGGTTAGGGAAGTAGTGGGTAGGCAGGTAAGGTAGGAGAGGTTAGGTTAGGGAAGTAGTGGGTAGGCAGGTAAGGTAGGAGAGGTTAGGTTAGGGAAGTAGTGGGTAGGCAGGTAAGGTAGGAGAGGTTAGGTTAGGGAAGTAGTGGGTAGGCAGGTAAGGTAGGAGAGGTTAGGTTAGGGAAGTAGTGGGTAGGCAGGTAAGGTAGGAGAGGGTAGGTTAGGGAAGTAGTGGGTAGGCAGGTAAGGTAGGAGAGGGTAGGTTAGGGAAGTAGTGGGTAGGCAGGTAAGGTAGGAGAGGGTAGGTTAGGTTAGGTAAGTAGTGGGTAGGCAGGTAAGGTAGGAGAGGGTAGGTTAGGTTAAGTAAGTAGTGGGTAGGCAGGTAAGGTAGGAGAGGGTAGGTTAGGGAAGTAGTGGGTAGGCAGGTAAGGTAGGAGAGGGTAGGTTAGGGAAGTAGTGGGTAGGCAGGTAAGGTAGGAGAGGTTAGGTTAGGGAAGTAGTGGGTAGGCAGGTAAGATAGGAGAGGGTGCTTTGATATTTACTTTCTTTGCTTTGGTTCCGTCCAGACCCTTTTCCCCAAAATAACCATGTGACGGAATAAATTCCCTGTAAACGGTACAATTCTCTGCCTTTTGTCATCCTTACTCACACCCACTCCCTTACTCCCTGTAGCACTGTCTTAGGTGTCTCACAGTACGGACATTGCAATTTATTGCCCTGGCCACATCTGCAGTCCTCATGCCTCCTTGCAGCATGCCTAATGCACGTTCAGCAGATGAGCAGGGATCCTGGGCATCTTTCTTTTGGTGTTTTTCAGAGTCAGTAGAAAGGCCCCTTTAGTGTCCTAAGTTTTCATAACTGTGACCTTAATTGCCTACCGTCTGTAAGCTGTTAGTGTCTTAACGACCGTTCCACAGGTGCATGTTCATTAATTGTTTATGGTTCATTGAACAAGCATGGGAAACAATGAACAATGAAGGTTTGTGAAGTTATTTGGAATTTTACGATTTATCATTGAAAGACAGGGTCCTGAAAAAGGGACGTTTATTTTTTTGCTGAGTTTGTCCACAGTTTCGACCCCTCATGTTCTCTGGCAGGTTATTCCAGAGGCAGGGGACATAATAACTAAAGGCTGCCTCTACATGCCTCTTGGTCCTAGTCCACCCTTTGTCACTTCTAGGAAGATTCAAGTTTTTTCAAGTTTCACCATCATTGTAAAGCCCTTGTTATTTTGTTGCTTTGCCAATGTCATTTCTGGAGATCAATATTAATTTCATTCACATCTGTCCCACATCTTAAGTCAACCTTGTTATGTGACCTGAAGTCTCATTTTAATATGGTGAAACTATTCATTTTTAAATATTTTATTCTGATGAAACATCGAACATGTTTTGTGGTGGAAACTGAGCGGCTCGAGCAGAACACATCAACCCTGTTACTCCCAGATAGAAAGGCTAGAAATAACACGTCAACCCTGTTACTCCCAGATAGAAAGGATAGAAATAACACGTCAACCCTGTTACTCCCAGATAGAAAGGCTAGAAATAACATGTCAACCCTGTTACTCCCAGATAGAAAGGATAGAAATAACACGTCAACCCTGTTACTCCCAGATAGAAAGGCTAGAAATAACACGTCAACCCTGTTACTCCCAGATAGAAAGGATAGAAATGTTTGCATTCAACTGCCACTAGTTCAATTGCCAATAGTTAACGCTGCTATGGTCAACCCTGTTACTTTATTTAGCAGTTGATAGACACTTAAAAAACATGTTTTTTATGAAGTTGAACATGTGCTCTTTATGACAGAATGTTAAACTTTGGCAAAAAAACAAGGCACCAACCGCCTGTGTACGTATGTGTGAGCCCCTATGTGGCTATGCCTTCTCCACCCGTACACAATGGCGGGCGGTGTGTATTATTCATGTGTAAACCATGCATATTCTAGAAGAATAATTGCAGTAGCAGCGTCTCGTAACATCGAGGAATTATTCTGGTGAAGCCCAGAGGTAAAGAAACCTGCTGCAGCAGAGAAGAGAGGAGCAACCAGAGGAGAGGGAGAGAGAGAGGGTGGGGGGGGGGGGGGGGGGAAGAGGGAGAGAGAGAGAAGAGGGAGAGAGAGAGAGCATTCTGGTGTGTTGTTTTGTCTTAACTAATAGATATTAGCAACCGCCTATAAAAACAGCTGAAGGGCTCACAGCCCTCTGTCCCTCAAATTCAACTCAAAGCCAGTTCCACAGCTTTTTTTCATTCTTCCCCTCTAATCAGGGACTGATTTAGACCTGGGATACCAGGTGGGGGATTCCCCTCTAATCAGGGACTGATTTAGACCTGGGATACCAGGTGGGGGATTCCCCTCTAATCACGGACTGATTTACACCTGGGACACCAGGTGGGGGATTCCCCTCTAATTAGGGACTGATTTAGACCTGGGACACCAGGTGGGGGATTCCCCTCTAATCAGGGACTGAGTTAGACCTGGGATACCAGGTGGGGGATTCCCCTCTAATCACGGACTGATTTAGACCTGGGACACCAGGTGGGGGATTCCTCTCTAATCAGGGACTGATTTAGACCTCGGATACCAGGTGGGGGATTCCCCTCTAATCAGGGACTGATTTAGACCTGGGATACCAGGTGGGGGATTCCCCTCTAATCAGGGACTGATTTAGACCTGGGACACCAGGTGGGGGATTCCCCTCTAATTAGGGACTGATTTAGACCTGGGACACCAGGTGGGTGCAATTATTTATCAGGTAGAACAGAAAAGCAGCAGGCTCCGGCCTCGTAGGGTCAGAGTTGAATACCTCTGCCCTCTGTCTATTAAACCATGTCGTAGTATTAGAGAGAGTGAAAGATCAAAATTGTCACATGTGCCGAATACAACCTTACTGTGAAATGCTTACTTACAAGCCCCTAACCAACAATGCAGAGTTTGTAAAAAAAGTAAGTAAGAAAAATGAGCTAAATAAACTAAAAGAAAGATAGTAACAAAATAAAATAACAATGTGGCTATATGCCAGTACGGAGTCAATGTGGCTATATGCCAGTACAGAGTCAATGTGGCTATATGCCAGTACAGAGTCAATGTGGCTATATGCCAGTACGGAGTCAATGTGGCTATATGCCAGTACAGAGTCAATGTGGCTATATGCCAGTACAGAGTCAATGTGGCTATATGCCAGTACGGAGTCAATGTGGCTATATGCCAGTACGGAGTCAATGTGGCTATATGCCAGTACAGAGTCAATGTGGCTATATGCCAGTACGGAGTCAATGTGGCTATATGCCAGTACGGAGTCAATGTGGCTATATGCCAGTACGGAGTCAATGTGGCTATATGCCAGTACGGAGTCAATGTGGCTATATGCCAGTACAGAGTCAATGTGGCTATATGCTAGTACAGAGTCAATGTGGCTATATGCCAGTACGGAGTCAATGTGGCTATATGCCAGTACGGAGTCAATGTGGCTATATGCCAGTACGGAGTCAATGTGGCTATATGCCAGTACGGAGTCAATGTGGCTATATGCCAGTACAGAGTCAATGTGGCTATATGCTAGTACAGAGTCAATGTGGCTATATGCCAGTACGGAGTCAATGTGGCTATATGCCAGTACAGAGTCAATGTGGCTATATGCCAGTACAGAGTCAATGTGGCTATATGCCAGTACGGAGTCAATGTGGCTATATGCCAGTACGGAGTCAATGTGCAGGGGTACGGTTAGTCGAGGTAATTGAGGTAATATGTACATGTAGGTAGAGGTAAAGTGACTATGCAAAGATAATAAACAGAGAGTAGCAGCAGCGTATGTGAAGAATGTGAAAGAATGTGAATTGATGTGTGAGTGTGTGGTTAAAGTCCTGTGAGTGTACATCGAGCCTGTGCAAGAGAAACAAATAATAGATAATAATAAAATTAGGGGGTGAATGTAAATAGTCCGGGGAGCCATTTGATGAACTGTTCAGCAGTCTTATGGCTTGAGGGTAGAATCTGTTAAGGAGCCTTGGCACTATGGCAGGGCTTTCCATGCGGTAGCAGAGAGAATGGTCATTGGGGCCCCAATGATGTACTGCGCCGTACGCACTACCCTCTGTAGCGCCTTGTGGTCAGATGTCGAGCAGTTGCCATATCAAGTGGATGCTCTCGATGGAGCAGCTATATAACGTTTTGAGGATCTGAGGTCCCATGACACATCTTTTCAGCCTCCTGAGGGGAAGAGACATTGTCTTGGTGTGTTTGGATCAGGATAGGTCTACTACAGCCCTGTCGATGTGAATGGGGGAGTGCTCGACCCTCCTTTTAATGTAGTCTACTCTCAGCTCCTTTGTCTTGCTCACATTGAGGGAGAGGTTGTTGTCCTGGCACCACACTACCAGGTCTGTGACCTCCTCCCTATAGGTTGTCTCATCGTCATTGGTGATCACGCAGTATCATCAGCACAATTAATAATCCGGTAATCCGTCTGGCCCAGCGGCCTTGTGAATGTTAACCTGTTTAAAGGTTTTACTCACATCGGCTACAGAGAGCGTGATCACACAGTCATCCGGAACAGCTGGTTCTCTCATGCATGGTTCAGTAATGCTTGCCTTGAAGCGAGCAAAGAAAGCATTTAGCTTGTCTGGTAGCCTCACGCCACTGGGCAGCTCGCAGCTGGGACTCCCTTTGTAATCCATGATAGTTTGCAAGCCCTGCCACATTCAACGAGTGTCTAAGCCAGTGTAGTAGAATACAATCTTAGTCCTGTATTGACGCTTTGCCTGTTTGATGTTTCGTCGGAGGGCGTAAAAGAGCCCAGATTAGTGTCCCGCTCGTTGAAAGCGACAGCTCTAGCCTTGTGTGGATGTTACCTGTAATCCATGGCTTCTGGTTGGGATATATACATATGGTCACTGTGGGGACAACATCGTCGATGCACTTGTTAATAAAGCCGATGACTGATGTGGTAAATTACTCAATGCCATCAGATGAATCCCGGAACATATTCCAGTCAGTGCTAGCGAACCTGTAGCTTAGCATCCACTTCATCGGACCACTTCCATATTAAGCGTGCCACTGGTATTTCCTGTTTGAGTTTTTGCTTGTAAGCAGGAATCAGGAGGATAGCGTTATGGTCAGATATGCCAGATGGAGGATGAGGCAGAGCTTTGTACATGTATCTGTGTGTGGAGAAAATATGATTTGTGTGTGTGTGTGTGTGTGTTTGTATGGGGTCAAAATCATGCGTGTGTGTGTTTTGTGTGTGTCTGTGTGTGTGTCTGTGTGTGTATGTTTGAGTGTCAGTGTCAGTGTAGTTTGTGTTAGTGTGTGTGTGTGTGTGTGTGTTAGTGTGTGAGTCCAGTGTGTGCACACAGACTTTCCTTGCGTGTGTGTGTGTGTGTGTGTGTGTGTGTGTGTGTGTGTGTGTGTGTGTGTGTGTGTGTGTGTGTGTGTGTGTGTGTGTGTGTGTGTGTGTGTGTGTGTGTGTGTGTGTGTGAGGAGAAACATTGCAGTCTTAACCCAACAGGTGGGTTTAGCTTTGAAGTACTGACCCCCATACAAAGGAGAGCTTTGGCTCTGAGAAAGAGGAACGAGGAGAGAAAGTCTATTTGCCTCATCCATTTTTCATTGGAAGAGCAAACTCTGTGTTTGCCTCAGATACGCTTTGCATGAAAAAGGAGTGTGGCTTCCCTACAAGAGAAGAGAGGAAGGAAACAGAGAAATGAAGAGAGAGAGATAGTAGGAGTGAGACGGAGCAGTGTGAGAGAGAGAGAGAGAGAGAGAGAGGGAGAGAGGGAGAGAGAGAGAGAGAGAGAGAGAGAGAGATAGTAGGAGTGAGACGGAGCAGTGTGAGAGAGAGGGAGAGAGAGGGAGAGAGGGAGAGAGAGAGAGAGAGAGAGAGAGATAGTAGGAGTGAGACGGAGCAGTGTGAGAGAGAGAGTGAAACGGAGCAGTGTGAGAGAGAGAGAGAGAGAGAGAGAGAGAGAGAGAGAGAGAGATAGTAGGAGTGAGACGGAGCAGTGTGAGAGAGAGGGAGAGAGAGGGAGAGAGGGAGAGAGAGAGAGAGAGAGAGAGATAGTAGGAGTGAGACGGAGCAGTGTGAGAGAGAGAGTGAAACGGAGCAGTGTGAGAGAGAGAGAGGGAGAGAGAGAGAGAGAGAGAGAGGGAGAGAGGGAGAGAGGGAGAGAGAGAGAGAGAGAGAGAGAGAGAGAGAGAGAGAGAGAGAGAGAGAGAGAGAGAGAGAAAGCGAAAGATAGATAAATTGTCTTTAGAGTGTCTCTATATTTTGTAGTTTATGTCATGTTGTATGTTCATCCTGCTTGCCGAATCAATTTCCCCATGGGATAGTAAAGTCTACCATGGTAAAGGGGAAGAGAGAGAGAAAGACAGAGGGAAGCTGTAGAAAAGAGTCATCCCACTCTCCCTCCCTCTCTTCTTCCTCTTGCTATGCTCACTGACCAGCATGCTAATGAGAATGTGGGGTGAGTCACGGGGCTGAGGTTTTGCTGTACTGTGCCTGCGCACACACAAAATAAAACACGCATACATGCATTTCATGGGTACGCATGCTGCACATGCTGTACATCCATGCATGTGTACACAGTCCACACAAACACACACAACACACACACACACACGAGAAGGAAAAAACGCAGTAGGTTGAGTCACAGATGCTGAGGTCTGCTGTAGAACACTAATGTGTTATGTGGAGGCAGATAGCAGCAGCAGTTTGCCAATAAGGCCGTTGCTCTCTACAGTGACTGTACCACCACACACTCACAGAGCTGTGCTGAGATGTTGACAGGTTCTGCAAGGCTTGTGGATGTAATGGGGGAGTGGGCAGAAGGGTGTGTGGGGGGAATGCAGGTCATTTGTCATGATTTAACTAAGATCACATTAAAAACACCCTGCCACAGCATCTCACAGGCACACACACACACACACACACACACACACACACACACACACACACACACACACACACACACACACACACACACACACACTCCCTCTCCTCTCCATATCCTCTCTGCCTGTCTCCCTCTCCTCTCCATATCCTCTCTGTCTGTCTCCCTCTCCTCTCCATATCCTCTCTGTCTGTCTCCCTCTCCTCTCCATATCCTCTCTGTCTGTCTCCCTCTCCTCGCCATATCCTCTCTGTCTGTCTCCCTCTCCTCTCCATATCCTCTCTGTCTGTCTCCCTCTCCTCTCCATATCCTCTCTGTCTGTCTCCCTCTCCTCGCCATATCCTCTCTGTTTGTCTCCCTCTCCTCTCCATATCCTCTCTGTCTGTCTCCCTCTCCTCTCCATATCCTCTCTGCCTGTCTCCCTCTCCTCTCCATATCCTCTCTGTCTGTCTCCCTCTCCTCTCCATATCCTCTCTGTCTGTCTCCCTCTCCTCTCCATATCCTCTCTGTCTGTCTCCCTCTCCTCGCCATATCCTCTCTGTTTGTCTCCCTCTCCTCTCCATATCCTCTCTGTCTGTCTCCCTCTCCTCTCCATATCCTCTCTGTCTGTCTCCGTCTCCTCTCCATATCCTCTCTGTCTGTCTGTCTGTCTCCCTCTCCTCTCCATATCCTCTCTGTATATCTCCTCTCCTCTCCTCTCCTCTCCTCTCCTCTCCTCTCCTCTCCTCTCCTCTCCTCTCCTCTCCTCTCCTCTCCTCTCCTCTCCTCTCCTCTCCTCTCCTCTCCTCTCCTCTCCTCTCCTCTCCTCTCCTCTCCTCTCCCTCCATATATGTCTGTCTGACTGTCTAACTCTCTCTCCCTCTCAATTCTGTCTGTCAGTTGAGGTATTTAGTTGCTGATGTGTGCTGGTTATTAATTCTCCCTCAGTCTTTTTCTCCCCCCCCCCCCCCCCGGTCTGTCTCTGTCAGCGGTGCTGACACACTGTAAAATCATTCCATTATGAGGCATCTACAAGCACATCATAAAATGTGAGCAAGTCTAGACTGTAGTGTCTGTTAGCATTATGGGCATAGCCACACATTGAATTTTCACAATAATCTCACATTGACATCAAATAAAAGAAAAGAAAACATATTTATCACATGCTTGGTAAACAACAGATGGAGACCAACAGTGAAATGCTTACTTATGGGCCCTTCCCAACAATGCAGAGAGAAAAATAATAATAATAATAACACAAGGAATAAATAAACATTGAGTAACGATAACTTTGCTATATACAGGGTACCAGTACCGAGTCGATGTGCCGGAATACGAGGTAACTACAGCTCAGTGTTCAACACCATAGTGCCTACAAAGCTTATCACTAAGCTAAGGACCCCTGAGACTAAACACCTCCCTCTGCAACTGGATCCTGGACTTCCTGACGGGCCGCCCTCAGGGGTGCGTGCTTAGTCCCCTCCTGTACTTCCTGTTCACCCAAGACTGTGTGACTCTGCATGACTCCAACATCACTATTAAGTTTGCTGACGACACAATAGTACTAGGCCTGATCACTGACAATGATGAGACTGCCTACAGGGAGGAGGTCAGAGACCTGGCAGTGTGGTGCCAGGACAACAACCTCTCCCTCAATGTGAGCAAGACAAAGGAGATAATCGTGGACTACAGGAAAAGGAGGGCCGAACAGGACCCATTAACATCGACGGGGCTGTAGTGGAGTGGGTGGAGAGTTTCAAGTTCCTTAGTGCCCATATTAACAACAAACTATCATGGTCCAAACACACCAAGACAGTTGTGAAGAGGGCACGGCAACACCTTTTCCCCCTCAGGAGACTGAAAATATTTGTCATGGATCCCCAGATCCTCAAAAAGTTCTACAGCTGCACCATCAAGAAAATCCTTACCGGTTGCATCACTGCCTGGTATGGCAACTACTCGGCATCTCACCGTGAGGGTAGTGTGTACGGCCAAATACATCACTGGGACCAAGCTTCCTGCCATCCAGGACCTATACTAGGTAATATCACCCAAGTCATAGACTGTTCTCTCTGCTACTGCACGGCAAGCGGTACTGGAGTGCCAAGTCTGGGTACAAAAGGCTTCTTAAAACCTCTTTGGGATAGGGGGCAGCATTTTCACTTTTGGATAAATAGCGTGCCCAATTTCAACTTCCTACTACTCATGCCAAGAATATAAGATATGCATATGATTAGTAGATTTGGATAGAAAACGCTCTGAAGTTTCTAAAACGGTTTGAATCATGTCTGTGAGTATAACAGAACTTATGTAGCAGGCAAAACCCTGAGGACTAACCGTTCAGAATCTTTTTTTTTTAGGTCCCTGTCTGTTCAGTGAGTTCTCGTTGGCAAACGACATTTCCTACCGCTTCCACTGGATGTCACCAGTCTTTGGAATTTGGTTGAGGTCATTCATTTGTGCAATGAAGAAGTACGGCCATCTAGGGACTGGGTAACACTGTTGAGAGTGCGCAAGACGTGAAAAGTAGCATGGTTTGTTGTCTTCCTGTATTGAACACAGACAGATTAACGTTTAAAAATACCTAAAGTTGTATTACAAAAGTAGTTTGAAATATTTTGGCAAAGTTTATAGGCAACTTTTGAAATATTTTGTAGTGACGTTGCGCATTTTGAAAGCTGTTTTTTTCTGGATCAAACGCGCTTTATAAATTGACATTTGGATATATATGGACGGAATTAATCGAACAAAAGGACCAATTGTGATGTTTATGGGACATATCGGAGTGCCAACAAAAGAAGCTCGTCAAAGGTAAGGCATGTTTTTTATTTTATTTCTGCGTTTTGTGTAGCGCCTACAGGGTTGAAATATGCTACTCTCTTTGTTGACTGTTGTGTTATCATCAGATAATAGCTTCTTATGCTTTCACCGAAAAGCCTTTTAAAAATCTGACATGTTGGCTGGACTCACAACGAGTGTAGCTTTAATTGAGTATGTTACATGTGGGATTTAATGAAGGTTTGATTTTTATATCATTTTTTAAAATTTGCCGCACTGCATTTTCCCTGTTTTTTTGCCCAAGTGGGACGCAACCGTCCCCTATACCATAAGAAGTGACCAACTCCTACCCCCAAGCTATAAGACAGCTGAACAATTAATCAAATAGCCACCCGAACTATTGACCCCCCCATTTGTTTTTACACTGCTGCTACTTTACTACATAAAGTGACTATGCATAGTCACTTTACCCCTACCTACATGTACAAATGACCTCGAATAACCTGTTACCCCGCACATTGATTCGGTACTGGTACCCCCTGTATATAGCCTCGATATTGGAATGTCATTTTGTGTTACTTTTAATATAATGTTTTACTTTAGGGAACTACATTGTTGGTTAGGGCTAGTAAGTAAGCATACACCTGTTGTATTCAGCGCATGTGACAAATACAATGTGATTTGCCATACGTACGTATAGGTACATATAGGTACATACTGTATAGGTAGGGATAAAGTGAATAGGCAAGAGGATATATAAACAGTAGCAGCAGTGGACTATGCATTCAGAAAGTATTGGCTTTTTCCACATTTTGTTAAGTTACAGCATTATTCTAAAGTGGATTCAATCGTTTTTTTTCTCATCAATCTACACACAATATCCCATTATGACGAAGCAAAAACAGGATTTTAGAATTTTTTGCAAATGTATTAAACATAAAAAACTAAAAAGATTTGGCATGGGTCCTGAGATCCTCAAAAGGTTCTACAGCTGCAACATCGAGAGCATCCTGGCTGGTTGCATCACTGCCTGGTATGGCAATTGCTCGGCCTCTGACCGCAAGGCACTACAGAGGGTGGTGCGTACGGCCCAGTACATCACTGGGGCTAAGCTGCCTGCCATCCAGGACCTCTACACCAGGCGGTGTCAGAGGAAGGCCCTAAAAATTGTCAAAGACCCCAGCCACCCCAGTCATAGACTGTTCTCTCTACTACCGCATGGCAAGCGGTACCGGAGAGCCAAGTCTAGGACAAAAAGGCTTCTCAACAGTTTTTACCCCCAAGTCATAAGACTCCTGAACAGGTAATCAAATGGCTACCCGGACTATTTGCATTGTGTACTCCCCCCCCAACCCCTCTTTTACGCTGCTGCTACTCTCTGTTTATCATACATGCATAGTCACTTTAACTATACATTCATGTACATACTACCTCAATTGGGCCGTACAACCAGTGCTCCCGCACAGTGGCTAACCGGGCTATGTGTCCCACCCACCACCTGCAAACCCCTCTTTTACTCTACTGCTACTCTCTGTTCATCATATATGCATAGTCACTTTAACCATATCTACATGTACATACTACCTCAATCAGCCTGACTAGCCGGTGTCTGTATGTAGCCTCGCTAATTTTATTTATTTTACAGTCTTTCTACTGTTGTTTTATTTCTTTACTTACCTATTGCTCACCTAATACCTCTTTTGCACTATTGGTTAGAGCCTGTAGTAAGCATTTCACTGTAAGGTGTTGTATTCAGCGCACGTGACAAATAAACGTAGATTTGATTTGACTGTGGACTATGTTAATTCTTTAGTGATGTGGACACAGAGGAACTTGAAGCTCTTGACCCGCTCCACTTCAGCCCTGTCGATGTGGATGAGGTCGTGCTCAGCCCTCCGTTTCCTGTAATCCACGATCAGCTCCTTTGTCTTGCTGACGTGGAGGGAGAGGTTGTTGTCCTTGACGTATAGATCACTGACAAACCGAAATGGCCACCCACCCGATCTCACAGGAAGGCCAAAAAGATCATCAAGGACATCAACAACCTGAGTCACTGCCTGTTCACCACGCTATCATCCAGAAGGCGAGGTCAGTACAGGTTAGAGGTCGACCGATTAATCGGAATGGCCGATTAACTAGGGCCGATTTCAAGTTTTCATAACTATCGGAAATCGGTAATTTTGGACGCCGATTTTGCCTATTTTTTCTTTACACCTTTATTTAACAAGGCAAGTCAGTTAAGAACAAATTCTTATTTTCAATGACGGCCTAGGAACGGTGGGTTAACTGCCTTGTTCAGGGGCAGAACGACAGATTTTTACCTTGTCAGCTCAGGGATTCAATCTTGCAACCTTTCGGTTAACTAGTCCAACGCTCTAACCACCTGCCTCACGAGGAGCCTGCCTGTTACGTGAATGCAGTAAGAAGCCAAGGTAAGTTGCTAGCTAGCATTAAACTTATCTTATAAAAAACAATCAATCAATCATAATCACTAGTTATAACTACACACTGATGATATTACGAGTTTATCTAGCTTGTCCTGCATTGCATATAATCGATGCGGTGCGCATTCGTTTCTCCAACGTGTACCTAACCATAAACATCAATGCCTTTCTTAAAATCAGTACACAGAAGTATATATTTTTAAACCTGCATATTTAGCAAAAATAAATCCAGGTTAGCAGGCAATATTAACCAGGTGAAATTGTGTCACTTCTCTTGCGTTCATTTCACGCAGAGTCAGGATATATGCAGTTTGGGCCGCCTAGCTCATTGCGAACTAATTTGCCAGAATTGTACGTAATTATGACATAACATTGAAGGTTGTGCAATGTAACAGCAATATTTAGACTTATGGGGCCCACCCGTTAGATAAAATACGGAACGGTTCCGTATTTCACTGAAAGAATAAACTATCATTTCGAAAACAATAATTAAGTCTATGATTTGATATTTGATAGAGCAGTCTGACTGAGGAATGGTAGGCACCAGCAGGCTCGTAAGCATTCAATCAAACAGCACTTTCGTGCATTTTGCCAGCAGCTCTTCGCTGTGCTTCAAGCATTGAGCTGTTTATGACTTCAAGCCTATCAACTCCCGAGATTAGGCTGGTGTAACTGATGTGAAATGGCTAGCTAGTTAGCGGGGTGCGCGCTAATAGCGTTTCAATCGGTGACGTCACTCTCTCTGAGACTTGGAGAAGTTGTTCCCCTTGCTCTGTAAGGGCCGCGGCTATTGTGGAGCGATGGGTAATGATGCTTAGAGGGTGTCTGTCGATGTGTTCCTGGTTCGAGCCCGGGTAGGAGCGAGGAGAGGGTCAGAAGCTATACTGTTACACTGGCAATACTAAAGGTCTATAAGAACATCCAAAAGTCAAAGGTTAATGAAATACAAATGGTATAGAGAGAAATGGTCCTATAATTCCAATAATAACTACAACCTAAAACTTCTTACCTGGGAATATTGAAGACTCATGTTAAAAGGATCCACCCGCTTTCATATGTTCTCATGTTCTGAGCAAGGAACTTAAACGTTACATGGTACATATTGCACTCTTATTTTCTTCTCCAACACATTGTTTTTGCATTATTTAACCCAAATTGAACATGTTTCATTATTTATTTGAGGCTAAATTGATTTTATTGATGTATTAAGTTCAAATAAGTGTTCATTCAGTATTGTTGTAATTGTCAATTTTTACAAATGAATTTGAATGAATGAATCTTTTTTGGTCCTCCATTAATCGGTATCGGTATCAGTGTTGAAAAATCATAATCGGTCGACCTCTAGTACAGGTGTATCAAAGCTGAGCCCGAGAGACTGAAAAACAACTTCTGTCTCAAGGCCATCAGACTGTTAAACAGCCAACACTAGCACAATAGAGGCTGCTGCCTACAGGCATAGACTAGAAATCACTGGCCACTTTAAGGAATGGAACACTAGTCACTTTAATAATGTTTACATATCTGGCATTACTCATCACATATGTATATACTGTATTCTATACTATTATACGGTATCTTAGTCACTTAATGTTTACATATCTGGCATTACTCATCTCATATGTATATACTGAATTCTATACTATTCTTCTGTATCTTAGTCCGTTCCACTCTGACATCGCTCGACCATATGTACAGCATATAGTCTCAATTCATTCCTACTTAGATTTGTATGTGTTCGGTATATGTTGTGTAATTTGTTAGATATTACTTGTTAGATAGTACTAAACTGTCGGAGCAAGTAGCACAAGCATTTTGCTACACCGGCAATAACATCTGCAAATCACGTATACAGTAGGTGACCAATAACATTTGATTTGACATTGCCAGGTGTCTGACCTCCTCTATATAGCTGGTCTCATCATAGTCTGTGGTCAGGCCTACCACCATTGTGTCGTCAGCAAACTTAATGATGGTGTTGGAGTCGTGCGCGTTCACGCAGTCGTGGGTGAAAATGGAGTACAAAATGGAGTCCTTTCATGGATACAGATGTGAGTGCTACGGGGCGATAGTCATGTAGACAGGTTACATTGGCATTCTTGGGCACAGGGACTATGGTGGTCTGCTTGACATGTAAGTATTACAGACTGGGTCAGGGAGAGGTTGAAAATGTCAGTGAAGACACCCGCCAGCTGGGCAGCGCATACTGTGAGTATGTATCCTGGTCATCCATCTGGCCCGTGGCCTTGTGAATGTTAACCTGTAAAGGTCTTCCATCGGTTACGGAGAGTGAGATCATCCAGAACTGCTGGTGCTCTCATGCATGGTTCAGTGTTTCTTGTCTCAAAGCATGATATAGAAGGCATTTAGCTCATCTGGTATGTCCGCGTCACTGGACAGCTCGTGGCTGGGTTTCCCTTTGTAATCCATGATAGTGTGCAAGCCCTGCCACCTCCGACGAGCGCCAGATCCGGCCTTGTAGGATTTGATCTTAGTCCTGTATTGACACTTTGCCTGTTTAATGGCTCGTCGGAGGTCATAGCAGGATTTCTTATAAGCGTCCAGATTAGTGTCCTGCTCCTTGAAAGTGCAGACGTTGCCTGTATTCCATGTCTTTTCGTTGGGATATGTACCTAAGGTCACTGTGGGATTTTGGCAAAAGTCATGAGTGACATGTGCATATCTCAAGATAGCAAGTGCAAACCAGCAACATGGGTCAAAACCCTCATAAAATGGAAAGGAATAAACCTTGAGGAAGCAGACTTTGTTGGCCAGGGAAAAGTTCAGGGTACCTACAGCCATCTCCTCTTTTCTACCTCTGCAGTTTAATTCTGCAGATATAGTGCTTGATTCACTTCACAAGGCATTAGAACAAAAATTACATTTAATGACACCATGGATGCCCAAGTATCTGGTTTAGACTATCATATATTCAGCTCAAGAGAGTTGGAACAGTTATTCTACCGCTGTTCAATGTATTCAATACAAAGCAGATGGTGTGAAGTTGATGAAAAACAGAAGTGAGCATGCGCACACACACGCACACACACGCACACACACGTACACACACACACACACACACACACACACACACACACACACACACACACACACACACACACACACACACACACACACACACACACACACACACACACACACACAGAGAGAATGGATTAAGTGCCTCAAGGTTTCTGTCTTCATCTCTCCAGATTCGATACTTGAATCACATTCCTCTATGGAACATGAAGTACATTATGGAGAGACAGTGTCACGCCCTGATCTGGTTCACCTGTCCTTGTGATTGTCTCCACCCCCTCCAGGTGTCGCTTATTTCCCCAGTGTATTTATCCCTGTGTTTCCTGTCTCTCTGTGCCCGTTCATAATTTCAAATGTTCACTTAGTCATGTATTGACATCAGTGGTAGTTAAGTGCAACTTAAATTTGACCAAGGCGGAAGTAGGATTCGCCCCCAAAGTGCTGTAAATGGAAAGTGTCAGTGAGAACGAACCTACAGTATGTTTGGATGCAGACAGAATGCTGTAGCTGAGATGTGAGGGCAGCAAGTGAGTCAGTAATAATAATGGATATGGTGTATTACTGTCTGACTGACTAGAGATGGAGCCCAGGCAATGCTGCTCATCCAGCCCCCAGCTATCTGCTCAATAACACAACACGACCAAGGTCAACAATAACCCCAGGTTCATTAGAACAACGCAGAGACATGGACAAAAGACCACATACGCAAAAACATATGGCACACACACTCTGAATGCACAGAATGAATACATGGAATACAATC
The DNA here is from genome assembly GCF_002021735.2 of Oncorhynchus kisutch. Classification (NCBI taxonomy): domain Eukaryota; kingdom Metazoa; phylum Chordata; class Actinopteri; order Salmoniformes; family Salmonidae; genus Oncorhynchus; species Oncorhynchus kisutch. Next base: position 278,812 of record NW_022261983.1, on the reverse strand, counting down.
ACGCACGCTGTTCTGCTCCACTTCACCGGTGGGCGGAGCTACAGCTCTGATAATATGAACTTCTATCTACTATGATAACTACTGTTTCTCCTTAGCCTCTCTTGCACACACACTCCTGATCTCTCTCTCTCTCTGTCCATGATGCTTTCTCTCTCTGTCCATGATGCTCCCTCTCTCTCTCCCAGTCACTAATGTTCTCTCTCTCTCTCTGATTCTCCCTTTATCTCTGTCCCTGATGATCCCTCTCTCTCTGTCCCTGATGCTCCCTCTCTCTCTGTCCCTGATGCTCCCTCTCTCTCTGTCCCTGATGCTCCCTCTCTCTCTGTCCATGATGCTCCCTCTCTCTCTCTCTCTCTCTCTCTGTCCATGATGCTCCCTCTCTCTGTCCATGTTGCTCCCTCTCTCTCTCTCTCTCTTTGTCCATGATGCTCCCTCTCTCTCTCTCTGTCCATGATGCTCCCTCTCTCTGTCCATGATGCTCTCTCTCTCTGTCCATGATACTCTCTCTCTGTGTCCATGATGCTCCCTCTCTCTCTGTCCATGATGCTCCCTCTCTCGCTCTCTGTCACTAATGTTCTCTCTCTCTCTTTCTCTCTCTCTCTCTCTCTCTGATTCTCGCTTTATCTCTGTCCCTGATGATCCCTCTCTCTCTGTCCCTGATGCTCACTCTCTCTCTGTCCCTGATGCTCCCTCTCTCTGTCCATGATGCTCCCTCTCTCTCTCTCTCTCTCTTTGTCCCTGATGCTCCCTCTCAATTAAATTAAATTCAATTCAATTCAAGGGCTTTATTGGCATGGGAAACATGTGTTAACATTGCCAAAGCAAGTGAGGTAGATAATATATAAAGTGAATATATAAAGTGAAATAAACAATAAAAATTAACAGTAAACATTACACATACAGAAGTTTCAAAACTCTCTCTCTCAAATCAAATCAAATCCTAGGAACGCGAAGCGAGGCTCCCTCTCTCTCTCTCTTTGTCCCTGACGCTCCCTCTCTCTCTCTCTCTTTGTCCCTGATGCTCCCGCTCTCTCTCTCTCTCTCTCTCTCTGTCCCTGACGCTCCCTCTCTCTCCCTCTCTGTCCCTGATGCTCCCTCTCTCTCTCTCTCTCTCTGTCCCTGATGATCCCTCTCCCTCCCTCTCTGTCCCTGATGCTCCCTCACTATCTCTCTCTGTCCCTGATGCTCCCTCTCTCTCCCTCTCTGTCCCTGATGCTCCCTCTCTCTCCCTCTCTGTCCCTGATGCTCCCTCTCTCTCCCTCTCTGTCCCTGATGCTCCCTCTCTCTCTCTCTCTCTGTCCCTGATGATCCCTCTCCCTCCCTCTCTGTCCCTGATGCTCCCTCACTATCTCTCTCTGTCCCTGATGCTCCCTTTCTCTCCCTCTCTGTCCCTGATGCTGCCTCTCTCTCTCTCTGTCCCTGATGATCTCTCTCCCTCTCTGTCCCTGATGCTCCCTCTCTCTCTCTCTCTGTCCCTGATGATCCCTCTATCTCCCTCTGTCCCTGATGCTCCCCCCCATCTCTCTCTCTCTCTCTCTCTCTCTCTCTCTCTGTGTGTCCCTCACTCCCTGTATTTCTCTTCTCCCTGTCTCTCTCTCTAGTCTAATTGTGATAGCGTGATTAATGAAATTCTCGGAGGAGAGCCGCGGCTGAAGGAAGTTGGTCCCCAGATGATTCTGGGAGGATTTTGGGGATAGGCGTGCCATGTGTGAAATCGGAATAGGCTAGGGTTAGCCCCAATCTGGGCCACCTCTCTCTCTTTCTCTCTTATCCTCTCCTCATCCTCTTTTCATTTACTTTTCTTTTGACTCTATATTCTGTCCTTCAGTGACCTTCCCAAGCTGCGCTCTCCTCTGCCTCACTTTATTTACTCTTCTTTTGACTCTATATTCTGTCCTTCAGTGACCTTCCCAAGCTGCGCTCTCCTCTGCCTCACTTTATTTACTCTTCTTTTGACTCTATATTCTGTCCTTCAGTGACCTTCCCAAGCTGCGCTCTCCTCTGCCTCACTTTATTTACTCTTCTTTTGACTCTATATTCTGTCCTTCAGTGACCTTCCCAAGCTGCGCTCTCCTCTGCCTCACTTTATTTACTCTTCTTTTGACTCTATATTCTGTCCTTCAGTGACCTTCCCAAGCTGCGCTCTCCTCTGCCTCACTTTATTTACTCTTCTTTTGACTCTATATTCTGTCCTTCAGTGACCTTCCCAAGCTGCGCTCTCCTCTGCCTCACTTTATTTACTCTTCTTTTGACTCTATATTCTGTCCTTCAGTGACCTTCCCAAGCTGCGCTCTCCTCTGCCTCACTTTATTTACTCTTCTTTTGACTCTATATTCTGTCCTTCAGTGACCTTCCCAAGCTGCGCTCTCCTCTGCCTCACTTTATTTACTCTTCTTTTGACTCTATATTCTGTCCTTCAGTGACCTTCCCAAGCTGCGCTCTCCTCTGCCTCACTTTATTTACTCTTCTTTTGACTCTATATTCTGTCCTTCAGTGACCTTCCCAAGCTGCGCTCTCCTCTGCCTCACTTTATTTCTTCCTCTTTCTTTCTCAGTCCTCTGGTGTTTCCTTCACCAGATGTTGACCTTTCTGCCTGTCAAACCTTTCCTCCACATTCCTTTCACTCTGTCTCTCTGTCACTTCTGCTCTGTCCTTTCCATCACTCTATCTTTCTCCGTTATTCTACTGCCTTTGTTTACATAGTCAAGTTCCTGTCCTCGTTCACTCAAAAATAGTTTGGAAAGATGTCATTGGTCTAGTTCAGCCTTTCTTAAAGTGTGGGTCGCAACACAAAATGGGTCGTAAACCGGTTAATGGTGGGTCGCAACACAAAATGGGTCGTGGACCGGTTAATGGTGGGTCGCAACACAAAATGGGCCGTGGACCGGTTAATGGTGGGTCGCAACACAAAATGGGTCGTGAACCGGTTAATGGTGGGTCGCAACACAAAATGGGTCGTGGACCGGTTAATGGTGGGTCGCAACACAAAATGGGTCGTGGACGGGTTAATGGTGGGTCGCAACGTGTCAGAGTAAATGTATCATTATTTCATTCATTACTGGAATTGATTTGGCCAAGTGCAACTGTGCTCCCTGTTCAGTGCCCTCTCAGCTTAGCAGCGGTCTCTGCTCAGTTTGGCAACTGTGCTCTCTGTTCAGTGCCCTCTCAGCTTAGCAGTTGTCTCTGCTCAGTTTGGCAGCTGCGCGATTGGGAGATGCCCGTGTGCTTCGCGGTTCACCTAATCTTTTTTCTGAGGTTTTCTTGAAGATCACTGCAGCAGATGATGACCTGTCAGCCTCTGACTTGTCCTTCCCACTCGCCATCACTCACCACTGTCATCCAATGGACTCAAACTGGCCACAAGTTCTGACTGAGCTCAATCGTCATGAAACACAAATACAGTGATGAGTTTCTCTCTCTTGGTTTCATACAGACTTGGAGAAATAATGAGGAGCGACCTGTTGGGGATGTATCAGAATAGTTGGGTAACAGATAAGATGTTTTATTTTCATTATATGCTTGTGAGTTACTTCTCATCAGAATGTATCTTGTTGTACTATAGTGGTGGCCGGTTGCAGTTATCTGTTCTCTGTCAGGGGTCAGTTACTTGGGCCGCAGAGAGGGGAGAGGTCATGCTTGTCTTCATATGTAAACATATCTTTTAAACCATGTGAAGGGATGATTGAGGGGGAACCAATTATCTCTTGGCTCCACAATGTCTGTGTGCCAGTCACTGTGTGTCCGTGAGCTTGTCCAGAATGGGAGTGTCTAAAATGACAATTGATATATATCCTAATGTCTTGGTACTATGTTGTACCAAGGACGAGGAGTAGAACCTCGTTTTAGGAGAGCAAACTGAACGATAATTTATAGCTAATGCTGTCTGGCTATGGAATACTCCTCTCTCAAGTAAAGTCTTCCTTTGTAATGTTCCTAAGATCTGTTATTCGTCATGTGAGTTGAGATGGGTGTGTCTTGGCTATAAATTATACAAAGAACTGTTTTGTAAGCACTCTCAGAGAATTAATTTACAGACACTGAATTGATCTGAGAGTCACAGGGTTGTGATGGAGCTAATATAATTAAAGATGGACTTTATGATAACTCTGACTTGTGTGTGGTTTGCTCTCATGATTATTTTGGTAAATACAGGACATTTCCACTACAGCCCACAATGTGTTTGTGTGGGGAAGTGCTAAGTAATGAGTCTCTCAAAACGAACAAATTAATAAAACACATCCTGACCAAACATCCACAGCTTGATGGAAAACCCAAAGAGTTATTTCAGAACAGGGCAGAATGCTTCAGGAAACAGTGCTTCAGGAAACAGTGCTTCAGGAAACAGTGCTTCGAAAGTGGAAGAGTAAGTCAGCTAGCAAGGCATTGGTGTCATTTAATAACAGGTGATAATACGCAGAAATAAGGGAGTACTATCTCTCATAGTAGTAGATGTGAGGTTCTCTTTCAAACAACAACCTTGCCACACCCTGATTTGTTTCACCTGTCCTTGTGCTTGTCTCCACCCCCTGCAGGTGTCGCCCATCTTCCCCATTATCCCCTGGGTACTTATACCTGTGTTCTCTGTTTGTCTGTTGCCAATTCGCCTTGTTTGTCAAGTCAACCAGCATTTTGTCTCAGCTCCTGCTTTTCCCTAGTCTCTCCCTCCTGGTTTTGACCCTTGCCTGTCCTGACTCTGGGCCCGGCTACCTGACCACTCTGCCTTCCCCTGACCCAGAGCCTGCCTGCCGTCCTGTACCTTTTCCCCACTACTCTGTATTACCAACCCCTGCCTGCCTTGACCTGTTGTTTGCCTGCCCCTGTTGCTGTAATAAACATTGTTACTTCAACACAGTCTTTATTTTGGGTCTTACCTGAAATGTGATAAACCTTGTACACAGCTAATAGCTAGCTAGCTAACGTTAGCGTTAGTCAAAAATTAAGAAAATGATCAGGCCTACTGTAGAAATTATTGTTGAAAACAAGACTAGGTTGGAACTGTTGCTGTCAAAATTCTGAACTGGAATAAACTGATTGAAGCGAGATGCTTTTTGAGGCAAACACACTCACACAGTTCTGGGTTGCTCATCTACAGCAGGAAGCTGTCTCCTGTCTGGCTGAGAAAGCAGTAGATGTTCTGATCCAGTTTGGCACCATTTACCTATGCAAGTCAGGGTTCTCAACTCTGGCATACTTCAAAAACAAATAAGGAAACAGACTCAATGCAGAGCATGACCTCAGTGTTACACTGTCAAAACCTGAGCCCAGAATAGACATGCTTGTTGAAAACTTCAACCTGTGTGATTTGATCAATCAGTTTATTGCAGTTCAGAATAAAACATATTTATTGTATTTTAACAGCTACATTTCCAACCTAGACTTTTCAACAATACTTTATACAGTAAGATGTACAGTAGGCCTGATCATTTTTCATCTGTACTGTTACTTAGGGTTGCACTATCAAAAACAGTGTTCTGTGTGATGTGATCAATCAGTTTATTCCAGTTCAGAATGAAAATGAATTATTGTATTTTAACAGCAACAGTTCCAACATAGACAGATTTTTTTATGGGGAAAAATAAACATGAATAGCTATCTATATGGGTATTTCATGTCATTGTTCTTTGTTTTTGTCTATATTGCATTAGTTTTAGGCATAAGGGCAATGAAATGTACCAATATTTACATATACTGTAGTTGCATGTTTTCATAAGATTGAGTCCCAGGAAAATACAGAATTTCTCATTTGGGTCCCAGGAAAACACAGAATTTCTCATTTGGGTCCCAGGAAAACACAGAATTTCTCATTTGGGTCCCAGGAAAACACAGAATTTCTCATTTGGGTCCCAGTAAAACACAGTATTTCTCATTTGGGTCCCAGTAAAACACAGCATTTCTCATTTGGGTCCCAGTAAAACACAGAATTTCTCATTTGGGTCCCAGGAAAACACAGAATTTCTCATTTGGGTCCCAGGAAAACACAGAATTTCTCATTTGGTTCCCAGTAAAACACAGAATTTCTCATTTGGGTCCCAGGAAAACACAGAATTTCTCATTTGGGTCCCAGTAAAACACAGAATTTCTCATTTGGGTCCCAGGAAAACACCAAATTTCTCATTTGGGTCCCAGGAAAACACTGAATTTCTCATTTGGGTCCCAGGCTGAAAAATAACCCCTGGTCTAGATTTGTTGATCCCATCTATTTTCTTTTTAAGTGAACACACACCTTTGAAAATCTCAACACTTTTGAATGTATATTTACATTGCAATGGACTCTATCCTGCATTTGTGATACTTAAAGCAGCCTTTAAGGTGTTCCAGTTTGACATTCTTTGCAACCATTTCCTATCACTGAGAAATACAGTACTCAATTCAGTCACATTCATATTCACAACACACTGAAAAGCATCAACAGCATTATACTGTATGGTGTATAGGGAGCATTCTAATTCAATAAATATGCAACAGCTATATTTGCTGCATGTGTGTGTGCATTCCCTTGATTCCATATTACCATAGTTTTGTTTCTTTGACTACAGTAACTAACCTTCTGCAATGATCACTATCTAGGCCACTAACTAGCTGCAGGCAGAGAGAGGAGGAGATGAAGAAAGGGAGAGAGAGAGAGAGAGACAGGAACAAGTGGAGATAAAAGGAGAGAGAGAAAAAGAGAGGAACAAGTGGAGACGAAAGGAGAGAGATAGTGAGCAAGGAGAAGAAGGAAGAATAAGGATGGAGAGGAAGGGAAAGCAAGAGAAAGGAAAACAATGGGAGGGATGGAGAAAGAGAGTGGGATAGAGGGAGGGATGGAGAAAGAGAGTGGGATAGAGGGAGGGATGGGAGAAAGAGAGTGGGATAGAGGGAGGGATGGAGAAAGAGAGTGGGATAAAGGGAGGGATGGAGAAAGAGAGTGGGATAGAGGGAGGGATGGAGAAAGAGAGTGGGATAGAGGGAGGGATGGATGGAGAAAGAGAGTGGGATAGAGGGAGGGAGGGATGGAGGGATAGAGGGAGGGATGGAGAAAGAGAGTGGGATAGAGGGAGGGATGGAGAAAGAGAGTGGGATAGAGGGAGGGATGGATGGAGGGATAGAGGGAGGGATGGATGGAGGGATAGAGGGAGGGATGGAGAAAGAGAGTGGGATAGAGGGAGGGATGGAGAAAGAGAGTGGAATAGAGGGAGGGATGGAGAAAGGAGAGTGGGATAGAGGGAGGGAGGGAGAAAGAGAGTGGGATAGAGGGAGGGATGGAGAAAGAGAGTGGGATAGAGGGGAGGGAGGGAGGGAGAAAGAGAGTGGGATAGAGGGAGGGATGGAGAAAGAGAGTGGGATAGAGGGAGGGGATGGAGAAAGAGAGTGGGATAGAGGGAGGGATGGAGAAAGAGAGTGGGATAGAGGGAGGGATAGAGAAAGAGAGTGGGATAGAGGGAGGGATGGAGAAAGAGAGTGGGATAGAGGGAGGGAGGGAGAAAGAGAGTGGGATAGAGGGAGGGATGGATGGAGGGATAGAGGGAGGGATGGAGAAAGAGAGTGGGATAGAAGGAGGGAGGGAGAAAGAGAGTGGGATAGAGGGAGGGATGGAGAAAGAGAGTGGGATAGAGGGAGGGATGGAGAAAGAGAGTGGGATAGAGGGAGGGATGGAGAAAGAGAGTGGGATAGAGGGAGGGATGGAGAAAGAGAGTGGGATAGAGGGAGGGAGGGAGAAAGAGAGTGGGATAGAGGGAGGGATGGAGAAAGAGAGTGGGATAGAGGGAGGGAAGGAGTGAGAGAGGTGGGATAGAGGGAGGGATGGAGTGAGAGAGTGGGATAGAGGGAGGGATGGAGAAAGAGAGTGGGATAGAGGGAGGGAGGGAGAAAGAGAGTGGGATAGAGGGAGGGATGGATGGAGGGGATAGAGGGGAGGGAGGGAGAAAGAGAGTGGGATAGAGGGAGGGAGGGAGAAAGAGAGTGGGATAGAGGGAGGGATGGAGATAGAGAGTGGGATAGAGGGATGGATGGAGAAAGAGAGTGGGATAGAGGGAGGGATGGAGAAAGAGAGTGGGATAGAGGGAGGGATGGAGAAGAGGGATGGAGAAAGAGAGTGGGATAGAGGGAGGGAGGGAGAAAGAGAGTGGGATAGATGGAGGGATGGAGAAAGAGAGTGGGATAGAGGGAGGGATGGAGAAAGAGAGTGGGATAGAGGGAGGGATGGAGATAGAGAGTGGGATAGGAGGGAGGGAAGAGAGAGGGATAGAGGGAGGGATGGAGAAAGAGAGTGGGATAGAGGGAGGGATGGAGAAAGAGAGTGGGATAGAGGGAGGGATGGAGAAAGAGAGTGGGATAGAGGGAGGGATGGAGAAAGAGAGTGGGATAGAGGGAGGGAGGGATGGAGGGATAGAGGGAGGGATGGAGGAAAGAGAGGGATAGAGGGGGGATGGAGAGAAAGAGAGTGGGATAGAGGGAGGGATGGAGAAAAAGAGTGGGATAGAGGGAGGATGGAGAAAAGAGTGGGATAGAGGAGGGAGGATGGAGGGATAGAGGGAGGGATGGAGATAAAGAGTGGGATAGAGGGAGGGATGGAGAAAGAGAGTGGGATAGAGGGAGGGATGGAGAAAGAGAGTGATAGAGGGAGGATGGAGAAAGAGAGTGGGATAGAGGGAGGGATGGAGATAGAGAGTGGGATAGAGGAGGGAGGGAGAAAAGAGTGGGATAGAGG
>NW_022261983.1:197546-270023 GCF_002021735.2 Oncorhynchus kisutch | reverse complement strand
AGAGAGCGAGAGAGAGAGAGAGAGAGAGAAAGAGAGAGAGAGTGGCAGAGACAGAGGGACAGAGAAAGAGGGAGACCGAGAGAGAGAGAGACAGAGAGAGAGACAGAGAAAGAGGGAAACAGGAGAGCGAGAGAGACAGGAGCGAGAGAGAGAGAGAGAGAGACAGAAAGAGAAACTGAAACAGAGAGGAGTAGAAAATTGAAAGCGGGGAACAACCACAAACAAAAATGCCAGAAAAGTGGTTTTTAAAAAGCCAAAAGACTGGTTTTAAAAACGCCAGAAAACTGGTTTAAAAAGCCAAAAGACTGGTTTAATAGCTCTCTGGTTTAAAATCTCGCTGAAAGACTCAAGAGACTTCATTCAGAATTCCAAAAGCAGCTATTGGGGACAGTTGAGGTGTATTAGTATCCTCTTAGTAGTATCCTCTTTGACGTTAAAGACCATGAGACAAGCTCAAATTTGCAACAGAACGGCCAAGACATCAAACCATGATACACACACACACGTATACACCTAGACCCCCACCCACACAGAACAGGGTAGCACTGCTGACACTTCAATGTCTATGGAGAGCTAACATTAATGATATGCATGTCAATCTCTCATGGCTTAAAGGGGAGGAGAGATTGACTTCATCACTACTTGTTATTGTAAGAAGTGTTGACATGCTGAATGCAAACGGGCGTCTGTTTTAAACTACTAGCACACAGCTCAGACACCCATGTATACCCCACAAGACATGCCACCAGAGGTCTCTTCACAATCCCCAAGTCCAGAACAGACTATGGGAGACACACAGTACTACATAGAGCCATGACTACATGGAACTCTATTCCACATCAGGTAACTGATGCAGTAGAATCAGATTTAAAAAACAGATAAAAATACACCTTATGGAACAGCAGGGACTGTAAAGAGACACACACACAGGCACAGATACACATGATAAGACACACACTCTACACACACGTACACATGGATTTTGTATTGTAGATACAGTGCAAAAACATGCATTTGGAAATAAATAATTTACACAAGTATTCAGACCCTTTACTCAGTACTTTGTTGAAGCACCTTTGCCAGTGTTTACAGCCTCTAGTCTTCTTGGGTACGATGCTACAAGCTTGGCACACCTGTATTTGGGGAGTTTCTTCCATTCTTCTCTGCAGATCCTCTCAAGCTGTCAGGTTGGATGGGGAGCGTTGCTGCACAGCTATTTTCAGGTCTCTACAGAGTTGTTCAATCTGGTTCAAGTCCAGGCTCTGGCTGGGCCACGCAAGGATATTCAGAGACTTGTCCCGAAGCCACATCATGTTGTCTTGGCTGTGTACTGAGCGCTCTGGAGCAGATTTTCATCAAGGATCTGTCTGTACTTTGCTCCGTTCATCTTTCCCTCGATCCTGACTAGTCTCCCAGTCCCTGCAGCTGAAAAACATCCCAACAACATGATGCTGTCACCACCATGCTTCACCGTAGGGATGGTGCCAGGTAATCTCCAGACGTGACACTTGGCATTCAGACCAAAGGGTTCAATCTTGTTTTCATCAGACCAGAACATCTTGTTTCTCATGGTCTGAGAGTCTTTAGGTGACTTTTGGCTGTCACGTGCCTTTTACTGAGGAGTGGCTTCTGCCTGGCCACTCTACCATAAAGGCCTGATTGGTGGAGTGCTGCAGAGATGGTTATCCTTCTGGAAGGTTCTCCCATCTCCACAGAGGAACTCTGGAATGCTGTTAGAGTGACCATCGGGTTCTGGTCACCTCCCTGACCAAGGCCCTTCTCCCCTGATTGCTCAGTTTGGCAGGGCGGCCAGCTCTAGGAAGAGTCTTGGTGGTTGAGGGGACAAAATAATTGGTTACACCTGTAACCAAGGGCTGAGTATAGAGTAGAGCTGTTACGTGGACTATATTACTGCCACACCGGCAGTCATGAGTCAGGACCGCAGTCAAATTCCATATGACCGTTGAGTCACAGTAGCTAGGCTTCTCCAACACTGCCCTCTGATGCCAGTGATGGTCATTAGGAGCCTACCAAACCTGCTAACGACCAGCAGCTAATGGTCTGGTACTCAGCGCTCTATCGTCCCTCTAATCACTCTGACATCAATGCATGAGTAAACAGAGTTTTAATGGCCTCTATTAAAAAGAGGAGGATTGCTCCTCATTGCTTCACTTTGCAACCGGAGTAGCCTACCTGGCTATATGTTTTGATAAGGTTTATATCACAACTAAAGTGACCAAATAACTCTAGGCATAGCCTATAGGCTTAGGACCCCTGGAACAGGGTTGCAGAGCCCATAGCTTACAGAGCCTAATGTGTTCTTATAAGCCCAATCATTGCGCAATCACGCGTGAAAACAGAGTGTTGACTGGCCACTATTTCAAAGTGATCCCAGCATTCCGGTGCTGCTATATGTATTCCTCAAGTCTTAAAATTAGCTCATGAATCCACTTCACAGCCAGTGGAGCCTACCTGGCATATTAATCCACTTCACAGCCAGTGGATCCTACCTGGCATATTAATCCACTTCACAGCCAGTGGAGCCTACCTGGCATATTAATCCACTTCACAGCCAGTGGAGCCTACCTGGCACATTAATCCACTTCACAGCCAGTGGAGCCTACCTGGCATATTAATCCACTTCACAGCCAGTGGAGCCTACCTGGCATATTAATCCACTTCACAGCCAGTGGAGCCTACCTGGCACATTAATCCACTTCACAGCCAGTGGAGCCTACCTGGCATATTAATCCACTTCACAGCCAGTGGAGCCTACCTGGCATATTAATCCACTTCACAGCCAGTGGAGCCTACCTGGCATATTAATCCACTTCACAGCCAGTGGAGCCTACCTGGCACATGAATCCACTTCACAGCCAGTGGAGCCTACCTGGCATATTAATCCACTTCACAGCCAGTGGAGCCTACCTGGCACATTAATCCACTTCACAGCCAGTGGAGCCTACCTGGCATATTAATCCACTTCACAGCCAGTGGAGCCTACCTGGCACATTAATCCACTTCACAGCCAGTGGAGCCTACCTGGCACATTAATCCACTTCACAGCCAGTGGAGCCTACCTGGCATATTAATCCACTTCACAGCCAGTGGAGCCTACCTGGCACATTAATCCACTTCACAGCCAGTGGAGCCTACCTGGCATATTAATCCACTTCACAGCCAGTGGAGCCTACCTGGCATATTAATCCACTTCACAGCCAGTGGAGCCTACCTGGCACATTAATCCACTTCACAGCCAGTGGAGCCTACCTGGCATATTAATCCACTTCACAGACAGTGGAGCCTACCTGGCACATTAATCCACTTCACAGCCAGTGGAGCCTACCTGGCATATTAATCCACTTCACAGCCAGTGGATCCTACCTGGCATATTAATCCACTTCACAGCCAGTGGATCCTACCTGGCATATTAATCCACTTCACAGACAGTGGATCCTACCTGGCATATTAATCCACTTCACAGCCAATGGATCCTACCTGGCACATTAAAAACGTAACCACGGGAAGCGTTTCCTCCATCCGCTATTCGAGTGCAGGCTACAAATGACATGTTTTTTTGTGGGCCATTAAAAAATATTTATATATCAGTAGGCTATATGTAAAGACCAGATTACACTGAAAACAGTCTGATGGGCTGGAACGAGACTGATGAAGTGTGTGCAGTCTACGTGAGAAACAGAGCAGAGCAGCCTTTCATGTGACTTGTTTCATATCCCCATTAGAGTGGCATCATGAAGCCTTAGAAGGAGTTACAAATCAGAACACATAGCCTAAGGTTTGTATCACAACTACAGTTGCATAAATGATGGATCTATTGTGGTGGTGCAGGCTATATTAAATGGATTTATTAGACTTTTCAAATGAAGATGTTCAAAGGGTCCACACCAGTGGCTTGTACGCTATGGTTGGAAGCCTGGAGATCCTAAACCTTTCAATGTTAATAAACGGTCAATGAACGTGAGACCGGCAGTTATTTGCATGACAGTACTAGCTGACAAAACACAATGGCCACCACAGCCCTAGTAGACAAGAGGAGGCTGCTGAGAGGAGGACTGGCTCGTGGTAATGGCTGGAACAGAGCAAATGGAATGGTATTAAACACAGTTGATGTATTTGATGCCATGCCACTCATTCTGCTCCAGCCATTACCACGAGCCCGTCCTCCCCAGTTAAGGTGCAACCAACCACCTGTGTCGTAGCGCGCACATCATTGTAAGGTAGAGTTATAAACACTAGAGGGAGTCCTTCCAATCTTTCCCAATGATCACTTCTGTGACAGCAGAATTTTAAAGCAGTCACTGCTCTTCATCTTCTGAGTTTCCACTTGGAGCAGCATCTGGTCTCTCCCATCCAAGGATTGGCCCAACCCTGCTTAGCTTCTTCTGACAGCCAGCAGAGGGATATGACTACAGAGCTAGTGGCTGGCACATCAGCCCCAGTCTCCTGCTGGTTCCCCAGATGTCCCTATGGCTCTACCCCCCCTGTGTGGATCTCACAAGCAGAGTTTTAACTAAGGAGTCAGTCTCAGCAGCATTCAACACAGCACTACACATTAGTATCAGCGCCTCTGCATTAGACATTGTAATGTTATCCACCGTGACTTCCAGTATAGTTAGTACATAGTAAGGCTTCAGAGGCTGCTTGTGGGGATATCATCTGCATCTGTCATGTGGTTAACATCATACTAATGGAATGAGTCTGTCTGTAATTCCACTCTACACTGACTTAGGCTGAATTTGACACTGCCAAGTTGTGCTTGTCTCGGCACAACCTAGCATGAATCAACCCTCTAGATTTACCTATTTGTCTCTGACCATTAGCCAGGCCAGTCACACTATTATGCTGACCCCATGTGTTTGGCTCACTTCCCAGTGGGTACAGCTGTGCAGATGTTCAGTCTGTCATTGCTACACACAACTTATTTCTAGCATGGTTTGGATGGGGCATGGTACACACACACACACACACACACACACACACACACACACACACACACACACACACACACACACACACACACACACACACACACACACTCTCTCTCTCTCCCGTCCCGGAGTGGGAACAGTGCTGGCGAGCGGTGAGATGAAGGATTAGAGGTCAGTAGATGTGTAGATGTTTAATGAACATGATGCTCAGTTTGACAGCTGTGCCTGGCTCTCTCAGTCCTTCACTGACCAGGGTCCTGTGGTTTATCACCCAAAACACATTGCTTGATATTCAAGCCTTAATTGTTCTATTTTGGGGCATTCTCACATTGAAATGAATGATGAGAGGAGAGAGGTTAAGGAGAAGGTTTCCAGGGCTAATGTTTCCAGCTAGAGGTGAGGGGATGGCTGTTTTCTGTGGACTGATAAAGAGTAAACTGCCTCACACACGGACAAACACACACACGTTCGTACGTGCATACATACATGTACACACCTCAGTGGGATAAGCTGCACTTAATCTTCACAAGTACCATTTTTCAATTACACAGGTTGATCTCAGTGTGTGTGTGTGTGTGTGTGTGTGTGTGTGTGTGTGTGTGTGTGTGTGTGTGTGTGTGTGTGTGTGTGCGTGCATTTGTGTTGGGCTTTTACTCTTAGCTAATGGTCCTGTGTAACTCGGTTGGTAGAGCATGGCGGTTGCAACACCAGGGTTGTGGGTTTGATTCCCACTGAAGACCAGGATGAAAGTGTCGCGTTGGCATGAAGGGTCGGGAGACAGACACAGGAATGCGTAATATTTTTTTTTATTAAGCCCAAATTACACCGTGCCATGTAAAGGCACAGGGACGAAGACCAAACAAACACATAACAAAAACACAGGGTTGAAACCCAAACAAAAGAGCGAGGAGTACCTCGAATAAATAACACACGCGCACAATGATTATCACACGGGACGAGACCCATAATCATCTCCTCAATCCACAAGGGCACAAAAACCCAAAGCAAAAAGCACAGGTACTCACACGCACCACCGGACATAGTAACAATAATCGACAGTCCAATGGAAACCAAAGGGCACACATATACAAGTACTAATCAGTGGGAATAGGGGACAGGTGTGTGTAATGAAAGTTCCGGAGGGATACGTGACAGAAAGGATGAGGATGTATGCGTTTACTACTGTAGGTTGTTCTGGACAAGCGTGTCTGCAAAATGACACACATTTTAAAACAAATGTAATGCTTGTGTGTCTGCGGAAGAGAGTGTAGTAGGGGAGATAGAAGGGCATTCAGGGTGTGATGAAGAGAGTGTAGTAGGGGAGATAGAAGGGTACTCAGGGTGTGATGAAGAGAGTGTAGTAGGGGAGATAGAAGGGTACTCAGGGTGTGATGAAGAGAGTGTAGTAGGGGAGATAGAAGGGCACTCAGGGTGTGATGAAGAGAGTGTAGTAGGGGAGATAGAAGGGCACTCAGGGTGTGATGAAGAGAGTGTAGTAGGGGAGATAGAAGGGTATTCATGGTGTGATGAAGAGAGTGTAGTAGGGGAGATAGAAGGGCACTCAGGGTGTGATGAAGAGAGTGTAGTAGGGGAGATAGAAGGGTACTCAGTGTGTGATGAAGAGAGTGTAGTAGGGGAGATAGAAGGGCACTCAGGGTGTGATGAAGAGAGTGTAGTAGGGGAGATAGAAGGGCACTCAGGGTGTGATGAAGAGAGTGTAGTAGGGGAGATAGAAAGGTACTCAGGGTGTGATGAAGAGAGTGTAGTAGGGGAGATAGAAGGGCACTCAGGGTGTGATGAAGAGAGTGTAGTAGGGGAGATAGAAGGGCACTCAGGGTGTGATGAAGAGAGCGTAGTAGGGGAGATAGAAGGGCACCCAGGGTGTGATGAAGAGAGCGTAGTAGGGGAGATAGAAGGGCACTCAGGGTGTGATGAAGAGAGCGTAGTAGGGGAGATAGAAGGGTACTCAGGGTGTGATGAAGAGAGTGTAGTAGGGGAGATAGAAGGGCACTCAGGATGTGATGAAGAGAGTGTAGTAGGGGAGTCAGAAGGGCACCCAGGGTGTGATGAAGAGAGTGTAGTAGGGGAGTCAGAAGGGCATTCAGGGTGTGATGAAGAGAGTGTAGTAGGGGAGTCAGAAGGGCATTCAGGGTGTGATGAAGAGAGTGTAGTAGGGGAGATAGAAGGGCACTCAGGGTGTGATGAAGAGAGTGTAGTAGGGGAGATAGAAGGGCACTCAGGGTGTGATGAAGAGAGCGTAGTAGGGGAGTCAGAAGGGCATTCAGGGTGTGATGAAGAGAGCGTAGTAGGGGAGTCAGAAGGGCACTCAGGGTGTGATGAAGAGAGTGTAGTAGGGGAGTCAGAAGGGTACTCAGGGTGTGATGAAGAGAGTGTAGTAGGGGAGATAGAAGGGCACTCAGGGTGTGATGAAGAGAGCGTAGTAGGGGAGTCAGAAGGGCATTCAGGGTGTGATGAAGAGAGTGTAGTAGGGGAGTCAGAAGGGCACTCAGGGTGTGATGAAGAGAGTGTAGTAGGGGAGATAGAAGGGCACTCAGGGTGTGATGAAGAGAGTGTAGTAGGGGAGATAGAAGGGCACTCAGGGTGTGATGAAGAGAGTGTAGTAGGGGAGTCAGAAGGGCATTCAGGGTGTGATGAAGAGAGTGTAGTAGGGGAGATAGAAGGGCACTCAGGGTGTGATGAAGAGAGTGTAGTAGGGGAGATAGAAGGGTACTCAGTGTGTGATGAAGAGAGCGTAGTAGGGGAGTCAGAAGGGCACTCAGGGTGTGATGAAGAGAGATAAGTAGGGGAGATAGAAGGGCACTCAGGGTGTGATGAAGAGAGTGTAGTAGGGGAGATAGAAGGGTACTCAGGGGTGTGATGAAGAGAGCGTAGTAGGGGAGATAGAAGGGCACCCAGGGTGTGATGAAGAGAGCATAGTAGGGGAGATAGAAGGGCATTCAGGGTGTGATGAAGAGAGCGTAGTAGGGGAGATAGAAGGGCACTCAGGGTGTGATGAAGAGAGCGTAGTAGGGGAGATAGAAGGGTACTCAGGGTGTGATGAAGAGAGTGTAGTAGGGGAGATAGAAGGGCACTCAGGATGTGATGAAGAGAGTGTAGTAGGGGAGTCAGAAGGGCACCCAGGGTGTGATGAAGAGAGTGTAGTAGGGGAGTCAGAAGGGCATTCAGGGTGTGATGAAGAGAGTGTAGTAGGGGAGTCAGAAGGGCATTCAGGGTGTGATGAAGAGAGTGTAGTAGGGGAGATAGAAGGGCACTCAGGGTGTGATGAAGAGAGTGTAGTAGGGGAGATAGAAGGGCACTCAGGGTGTGATGAAGAGAGCGTAGTAGGGGAGTCAGAAGGGCATTCAGGGTGTGATGAAGAGAGCGTAGTAGGGGAGTCAGAAGGGCACTCAGGGTGTGATGAAGAGAGTGTAGTAGGGGAGTCAGAAGGGTACTCAGGGTGTGATGAAGAGAGTGTAGTAGGGGAGATAGAAGGGCACTCAGGGTGTGATGAAGAGAGCGTAGTAGGGGAGTCAGAAGGGCATTCAGGGTGTGATGAAGAGAGTGTAGTAGGGGAGTCAGAAGGGCACTCAGGGTGTGATGAAGAGAGTGTAGTAGGGGAGATAGAAGGGCACTCAGGGTGTGATGAAGAGAGTGTAGTAGGGGAGATAGAAGGGCACTCAGGGTGTGATGAAGAGAGTGTAGTAGGGGAGTCAGAAGGGCATTCAGGGTGTGATGAAGAGAGTGTAGTAGGGGAGATAGAAGGGCACTCAGGGTGTGATGAAGAGAGTGTAGTAGGGGAGATAGAAGGGCACTCAGGGTGTGATGAAGAGAGCGTAGTAGGGGAGTCAGAAGGGCATTCAGGGTGTGATGAAGAGAGCGTAGTAGGGGAGTCAGAAGGGCACTCAGGGTGTGATGAAGAGAGTGTAGTAGGGGAGTCAGAAGGGTACTCAGGGTGTGATGAAGAGAGTGTAGTAGGGGAGATAGAAGGGCACTCAGGGTGTGATGAAGAGAGCGTAGTAGGGGAGTCAGAAGGGCATTCAGGGTGTGTGAGGTCTCAGGAAGACTAATTGTCCTGTCAGATTTGTAACACACAGATACCCTCTGACTCTGCTCTAGCCCCATAGAGAGGCCACAAGGACACTGTCAGTCAGTCAACACACACCTCAGTCTAATTTGAACACAAAATAACACGATAGGAGGACTGATGTAGATAACGTGACACCCCCCACTAACATACAGCGGAGTGACTCAGATAAGGAGCAGCAGGGCTGCTGTCATAGAGGAGAGATGGAGGGACTAATATATGGAGGAGGGAGAAGTAGGGGGAAATGAGAGAAGATCTGATCCAGAACCTGATGTTACTACTGCTGAGCAGGGGACTCAAATCACACATACATTCTGTTATCTCCAGGGCTCTTTATCACACTGCTATCTGATGCTACATACTGGGGTCTGAGTCTCACTGTCTGATGCTACATACTGGGGTCTGAGTCTCACTGTCTGATGCTACATACTGGGGTCTGAGTCTCACTGTCTGATGTTACATACTGGGGTCTGAGTCTCACTGTCTGATGCTACATACTGGGGTCTGAGTCTCACTGTCTGATGTTACATACTGGGGTCTGAGTCTCACTGTCTGATGCTACATACTGGGGTCTGAGTCTCACTGTCTGATGCTACATACTGGGGTCTGAGTCTCACTGTGTGATGTTATATACTGGGGTCTGAGTCTCACTGTGTGATGTTACATACTGGGGTCTGAGTCTCACTGTCTGCTTCTATGCAACAGTATATGCCTGTAGGAGTGTTGGGGGAGTTGTGGAGTGGTAGTGGGGGACTAGGTAGTCTACATCTCAGGGATGCTGGCTGGGGGAAGTGGGGGACTGGGGAGTCTACATCTCAGGGAAACTGGCTGGGGGTAGTGGGGGACTGGGTAGTCTACATCTCAGGGATACTGGCTTGGGGTAGTGGGGGACTGGGTAGTCTACATCTCAGGGATACTGGCTGGGGGTAGTGGGGGACTGGGTAGTCTACATCTCAGGGATACTGGCTGGGGGTAGTGGGGGACTGGGTAGTCTACATCTCAGGGATACTGGCTGGGGGTAGTGGGGGACTGGGTAGTCTACATCTCAGGGATGCTGGCTGGGGTAGTGGGGGACTGGGTAGTCTACATCTCAGGGATGCTGGCTGGGGGTAGTGGGGGACTGGGTAGTCTACATCTCAGGGATGCTGGCTGGGGGTAGTGGGGGACTGGGTAGTCTACATCTCAGGGATGCTGGCTGGGGGTAGTGGGGGACTGGGTAGTCTACATCTCAGGGATGCTGGCTGGGGGTAGTGGGGGACTGGGTAGTCTACATCTCAGGGATGCTGGCTGGGGGTAGTGGGGGACTGGGTAGTCTACATCTCAGGGATACTGGCTGGGGGTAGTGGGGGACTGGGTAGTCTACATCTCAGGGATGCTGGCTGGGGGTAGTGGGGGACTGGGTAGTCTACATCTCAGGGATGCTGGCTGGGGGTAGTGGGGGACTGGGTAGTCTACATCTCAGGGATGCTGGCTGGGGGTAGTGGGGGACTGGGTAGTCTACATCTCAGGGATGCTGGCTGGGGGTAGTGGGGGACTGGGTAGTCTACATCTCAGGGATGCTGGCTGGGGTAGTGGGGGACTGGGTAGTCTACATCTCAGGGATGCTGGCTGGGGGTAGTGGGGGACTGGGTAGTCTACATCTCAGGGATGCTGGCTGGGGGTAGTGGGGGTTGGGTAGTCTACATCTCAGGGATGCTTGCTGGGGGTAGTGGGGAACTGGGTAGTCTACATCTCAGGGATGCTGGCTGGGGTAGTGGGGGGACTGGGTAGTCTACATCTCAGGGATGCTGGCTGGGGGTAGTGGGGGACTGGGTAGTCTACATCTCAGGGATGCTGGCTGGGGGTAGTGGGGGACTGGGTAGTCTACATCTCAGGGATGCTGGCTGGGGGGTAGTGGGGGACTGGGTAGTCTACATCTCAGGGATGCTGGCTGGGGTAGTGGGGGACTGGGTAGTCTACATCTCAGGGATGCTGGCTGGGGTAGTGGGGGACTGGGTAGTCTACATCTCAGGGATGCTGGCTGGGGGTAGTGGGCAATCACATAAACATTAGGGATCCTTCAAAACAGGTGTACACGAGTCATTTAGCAGATGCATATGTCAAATAGTGCGCTCAAGTAATGATGCTGAATCAACAAAATATTGTGTGACAATCATAAGTAAATCCATACCAATGTAAGTAAACCCGGTAAGATCAAATGTTTCTGTTCATGTTTAGCATTACATACAGTTCAGAGCCCCCCCCCGATATATACAGCTGGATGTATTCCAAATCCAGGGCTGTATACTAAACCACACTCAAGTCCCTGGCCCCATTCAAGTGATTTATCATTACACATCCTCCACTTCAATCTCTCACTCTATCTATCTTTCTCTCCTCTCACATCATCACTCTCCTTTATTCTCTCTCTCTAATATGGCTCCATTCTCCCATTCCTCCTCACTTAATCTCCTTCATTCCTCCTCACTTCTCTCATTCCTCCTCACTCTCTTTTTCTCTTCCTCTCTATGTCCCACTCTGTCTCAATTAATCTCTCCTCCTCTCCTCCATTCCCATCACTCACTCTTTTCCTCACTACCCACTACTCTGGGGTAGAGAGAAAAAAACACACATATGAAACTGCAAATGTCGTGTTTTTTGTGAGGGATTGCCTGAACTAAGACACATTAGTCTCCTGCTACCAAGCAAATTCCTCTCTGAGGAAAAATGTCCCTTTTCTCTTCCCCTTCACAGACCTCTAAAACCAAGGGACTGGCTACCAACACTATGGAGTCTAATCACTCTATAACTCGCTCATCCCACATCCCTCCTTCTCCATACAATCCTTCCTCTCTATCTCCTTCTCTTCCTCCTCCACACAGTCCCTCCATCTCTGTCTCCATTGCAACCAGCTGGCCGTAACTAAACAATCATGTTTGTTTTTGGTGGTGGGTGAGCAAGCCTAGTCAGCGCCTCAATTATAAACATCAACAAACAAACAAACAAATAAACAAACACACAGACAAACAGGATTTCTTTCCACGTGACACCCTCTGTGCCAAATCACCAGGTTCTACATTCCTTTGAGACAGCCAATTAAAACATAGTTGTTTTGAAGCATCACACATTGTGAATCTAAATGGGATTCACGTATATGAATCAATCAACATCTTTCAACGAGTCATGGAGAACATCAGGGTTGCTGTAAGCTGAGATAATGCAGAATACAGAAGTGAGATGGAGAGGGAGAGAGAGAGAGAGCAAGAGAGAAAGAGAGAGAGGAGAGAAAATGACATGAATAATGTGACATTTTAAATGTGGCTATACCTTTGAAACTTGTGAGTGTAATGTTTACTGTTCATTTTTGATTACTTATTATTATAATATTTTAAAAATCTATGTCCCTTGATTTGGCAATGTACACATATGTTTCCCATGCTAGTAAATACTGTAGCATAGAAGCAGACAGTGAGACAGACCCCAGTATGTAGCATCAGAGAGAGAGAGAGAGAGAGAGCGAGAGAGAGAGGAGAATAAACCTGAGTAGTTTTTGGATGAGACAAACTGGAGTGGCAATTTTCACCCCCTCACTCCTCCCAACCTCTCAACCCCACTCCCCCCTGCAGAGTGGTGTGTCTTCAGAAGGAGGGAGAGAGTCTTCAGTATAGGAACCCCTGTAGAGATGAATTATAGATCAAACCACACTGAGGTAGTTAAAGCACTCTCTATCTGACTCATCATAGACACTGACCAAGAGATAGGGAGATGGATGGAAGGAGAGAGAGAGAGTAAGGAGGGAGGGGGAGCAGAAGGAGGGAGAAAAAGACAGAGGGAGATTGGGAAGTGAGACAGACAAACAGACAGACGGAAGGAAGGACGGAGGAGCAGGCCGACAGACAGGCAGACAGGATAGTTAGACAGCAAGCTAAAAAAGGGAGAGACAGAAAGAGAGACAAAGAGAGAGACAAAGAGAGAGACCAAGAGAGAGACAAAGAGAGAGACAAAGAGAGAGACAAAGAGAGAAAGAGAGAGTCAAAAAAAAAGAGAGAGAGCAAAGTGAGGCAGTGAAATGTAGAGCAAGCTGAAATGAAAAACACACTCATTATGGTTTATCATTGTCCTCTAGGCTGTTAGAAGTTTGGAGAAGTCATTATTGTATTGTACCTGCTCCTTTTCTCTCTCCCTTTTTTTTAGCTCTCTCTCCCTATCGTTCTCTCTCTCCCTTTTTTTCTCTCTCTCTTTCTCCCTCCATTTTTTTCTCTCTCTCTCTTTCTCCCTCCATTTTTCTCTCTCTCTCTCTCCACTGTGCTCCTCTTTGACAGTCTGACGGAGAGAAGAAAACTTATGCTTAAATCCCTGTTCCTCTCCCTCCATCCCTCTCTCCCTCCATTCAGCTAGGTATGAGTTCCATTTAAAGAGACATAAATCCATAGTCATGTCTTCCACTCTAAGCAGGGTAACATCGCAGGGTAACATAGCAGGGTAACATAGCAGGGTACACTGACTGGGTGTCCTTCATCTCAGGGTTAGCAGGAGGTTGTGCGCTCGTCTCTATACAAATATCTCTCATTCATAGACACAAAGTGTTAAAACGTGGTAGAAAAATGAAGAGGTTGTATTGTCACATACACTGGATAGGCAGTGAAGTGTGTTGTTCTACAGGATCAGCCATAGTAGTACGGCACCCTGGAGAAAATTAGGGTTAAGTACCTTGCCTCAAGGACACCGACAGTTTTTTCACATTGTCGGCTTGGGTATTTGAACCTGCAACCTTTCGGTTACTGGCTATAGTCCTTTGAAAGTTTTTACTCTTTGTATATGGTCTGTAATCATAGGAGCATTGCTTCACGTTACATCATTTAGTGGTGGATGCAGAATCCGTGTGGGTCTTCAACTCTGAGGCATTTTTTTATGTAAATGAAAATATGTAATTTGGAGGAAGGATTTATGTGTATTTTTACTGTATATTTTACAATTTGTATACAAATCTATTTATAAGGAATATTAGATTTAATATGAGTGGTTATGGATCATTGTCACGTTCTGACCTTAGTTCCTTTGTTTTGTCTTTGTTTTAGTATGGTCAGGGCGTGAGTTGGGTGGGTTGTCTATGTTCTTTTTTCTATGATTTGGGATGTCTGTGTTTGGCCTGGTATGGTTCTCAATCAGAGGCAGCTGTCAATCGTTATCCGTGATTGAGAACCATACTTAGATAGCCTGTTTCTACCCTTGAGGTGTGTGTGATTATTTTCTGTTGTGTGTCTTCACCAGACAGTGGTAAATTCAATTGATTTGACATGATTTGGAAAGGCACACATCTGTCTATGTAAGGTCCCACAGTTGACAATGCATGTTAGAGCAAAAACCAAGTCATTCGGTCGAAGGAATTGTACATAGAGCTCCCAGACAGAATTGTGTCGAGGCACAGATCTAGGGAAGGGTACTAAAATATTTCTGAAGCATTAAAGGTCCCCAAGAACACAGTGGCCTTCGTCATTCTTAAATGGAAGAAGTTTGGAACCACCAAGACTCTTCCTAGAGCTGGCCGCCCGGCCAAACTGCGCAATCGGAAGGCCCTTGGTAAAGAACCCGATGGTCACTCTGAAAGCGCTTCAGAGATGGGAGAACCTTCCAGAAGGACAACCATCTCTGCAGCACTCCAACCTTTATGGTAGAGTGGCCAGACGGAAGCCACTCCTCAGTAAAGTGGCACATGACAGCCCACGTGGAGTTTGCCAAAAGCCACCTAAAGATAGCGGCTGCTAAATGAACTCATTAGATATGTTTAATGGCTATAGATGGGGATTAGTAAAAACATCTCAAGGATGATCAATGGAAACAGGAGCTCAATTTAAATTCTCATAGCAAAGGGTCTGTATACTTATGTAAATAAGGTATTTCTGTTTTTAACTTTTTATAAATTAGCAAACATTTCAAAAAACCTGTTTTCACTTTGTCATTATGGGGTATTGTATGTAGACTACTGAGGATTTTTGATTTAGATAATCCATTTTAGAATATGGCTGTAACATAACAAAATGTGGAAAAAGTCAAGGGGTCTGAATACTTTCCGAAGGCACTGTATGTTAGCTTATACTAGGTCTCTCCAGTATAAAACACAATGTTATGTTAGCATATGCTAGCTGCCGCTATTAGCATAGCGTAGCAGTGCTGCCCCGCTGATTCAGCATGACCTGATTTCCACAGCGTGACAAGCTAGGCTAATCCCCATCTATAGCCATTAAACATATCTAATGAGTTCATTTAGCAGCCGCTATGGTCTGCTGTGAGAGGGCGAGGGCGAGAGAGAGAGAGAGAGAGAGAGAGAGAGAGAGAGAGAGAGAGAGAGAGAGAGAGAGAGAAAGAGAGAGAGAGAGAGAATATAAGGCTTGGTGGGGAAGTGTTGATGAGGTGTTAAGGGAGGTGATGGGTACACAGTAGACAAAGATTGGTTGATTCAACTTATATATCAAGGCAACCAGCTGAAATACGATTTCTAGTTTGCTCAACATATTGGGCATATTAGCTGAACCAACAAACATTCTGAATTGTACAGTCAACTTTTAACTTTAGGTTGAGTGAACATACAATTCAACTTGAGAATGTATTCTACCTTATTTTCAAATTTCCCAGGGTGCCATGCCTTTCGAGTGAATTACCACCCATGACTGTATTTGCTAAATACATGGTTATTGTATTCAATGGCTTTCAGTCATGTAGCCTTCACCAACAAAGTGTCTAGGTGAATATATCATCTTTAAAACTAAACTCTTTATGACAATACATAACATACAGCACAAGGCCTTTCTTTGAGGGCCTAGTTACACCATAATACACTGGCCTGAAACTCCTGGTTTACAGTTCACATCAAACCCAAGTCACATTATGTTGGCTTGCAAAGTGTAATTCCTACTGGAATCATGCTAGAGCGAGGATATCCAACAATTTAAACTTTTAATAAACTGTAACCTGCATTTAGAATGAATGTGGGGTTAGGGAAGATTATTTTGGTTGTCTCATTAATCAATCTAAAATGGAACAGCCATCTCAGTAACGGGTGAACTAAGTCCAACAGACTGGATTAGTTTAGAATAGTTTTATTCATCTTTGTGTAGCATCAGATTAATTAACCAATCAATGTGAAACAAACCATTCTTAAAATGAACCTGCAATAGAGCATGTTGGGAATTATGTTGATGAATGGCGTGGTTTTGAAGGTTTTTGATAAAACACTCATTTGTATTTTTACATATCAAACGTGTTCAAATTCAGCTCACTTCGAGCAGTTTGTGGAGTAAAACATCTGTTAACACATTAGCTCAAATGTTTGTCCTTTTGAAGTCCACTCAACTCACAGAATAATAACGTTGATTAAGCAACTGGTTGCTTTATTTAGTGTAGTGTGTGCTATGTTAAATGTCTTTCTCAATAATACAAACTGATCCAATAAAGGTTGGATGGAATATAAACCCATAGAGGCCATAGAGCAGCCATCTGAAGCTTCCCCATTGGCTAATGAGACTGTGAGGCAGACTATTTAGCAGCACATGCTGACAAACCATTTTAATAGGGAGCAGACAGGCAGTGAGAGGCCAGTACTGCAGTCAGACAATCTGCACAGAGTCACTCACACGTGCAAGCACTGATGCATTCATGCATGCATTGCACACACACATGCACCCACTCACACATGCAAAGACAAATTGTCATAAAATATATACATATCAACATATTTATCTAATGGTGTTGAGCTTTTCTAATGAATAAATCCCAAAACCCTGCATTGGGCATCTCTATCTTTCCCTCCCTCCCTCCCTCCCTCCCTCCCTCCCTCCCTCCCTCCCTCCCTCCCTCCCTCCCTCCCTCCCTCCCTCCCTCCCTCCCTCCCTCCCTCCCTCCCTCCCTCCCTCCCTCCCTCCCTCCCTCCCTCCCTCCCTCCCTCCCTCCCTCCCTCCCTCTTCTCCATGTGTGTTACTCTGCAAGCTCGAAATGTTCTTGCGATTATCATTAGAGCAGGAATACACAATTACACTCACTGGAACACATTGTCCGTAACCAGGCAAACTAGCCATGGGACAAAATGTACTGTGATTATAGAATTACAACTAGCGAGTATTACCAGATTTGTATGCCGATACTGTTGATTGTGAAATGAACCAACTCTGGCACAGCCACGACTCCACTCCATCTGCTCCTTAGACACAACAACACTAGGAATAGAATCAGCAATGGAGTCAACGAGCATATAGCAGGCTTGGTGTAAAGGGTTCAAATAATGCCCAGACAGAATCTGTGGAGGCTGTAACTTTGTACTTCTCACTGCAATATCAGCACCTTTCCCCTTTCCATCAGTCAACACTTCATCAACTTTATGGATGAGTGTATTCAGCTCTACTCTTCCCCGGTATGTACTTGTACAGGTAAGTATTATAAGACTTTCAAAGGAGTATTTTTCATAACGCGGGAAACACTATAAAGCGGGAAACAATATAAATGTACTGGTAGGTAAACTTCCCTGTAGGCCCCATCTGGTTAGTCTATCTAGTCTATCTAGTCTATCTAGCTACTTAGCCAAATCCTGTTGTTCGACTAATTGTTGTTCGAACAAATTCTAATTTACAATGTTGACCTACCCCGGCCAAACCCTAACCCAGACGATGCTGGGTCAATTGTGCGCCACCCTATGGGACTCCCAATCACGGCCGTTTGTGATACAGCCTGGAAACTAACCAGGCTCTGTAGTGATGCCTCTAGCACTGTGATGCAGTGCATTAGACTGCTGCGCCACTCGGGAGCTAAGCGTCAGTAGAGAGACAAAGTAGAGTCGCAATTCAACGGCTCAAACACGAGACGTATGTGGCAGGGTCTACAGTCAATCACGGATTACAAAAAGAAAACCAGCCCCGTCGCAGACATCGATGTCTTGCTCCCAGACAAACTAAACAACTTCTTTGCTCGCTTTGAGGACAATACAGTGCCACTGACATGGCCCGCTACCAAAACCTGCAGGCTCTCCTTCAGCCAACGTGAGTAAAACATTTAAACGTGTTAACCCTCGCAAGGCTGCCGGCCCAGATGGCAACCATAGCCGCTTCCTCAGAGCATACGCAGACCAACTGGCTGGTGTGTTTACGGACATATTCAACCAATCCCTATCCCAGTCTGCTGTTCCCACTTCGCTCTGGAGCAAGTGTTCATCAAGGATCTCTCTGTACTTTGCTCCGGTCATCTTTCCCTCTATCCTTACTAGTCTCACAATCCCTGCTGCTGAAAAACATCCCCACAGCGTGATGCTGCCACCACCATGCTTCACTGTAGGGCTGGTGCCAGTTTTCCTCCAGACGTGACGCTTGGTATTCAGACCAGAGAATCTTGTTTCTCATTTAAAACCAAGGTGGCATAGCAGTTCAGACGTCTTTTGTCCTCGTCTTGTCGTGTCCTGTATATATATATTTACAACTTTTTCACATACATTTTATTTTTATTTTCCATCAACTCATCTTCAAAACACTCTCCTGCAACCCGCCTCACCAATGTATATTTATAAAAAAGTATTATTTACCTCAGATCTGTAATCCTCCAAGAAGCTAGCCAGAAACTCCAAGAAGCTAGCCTGAAACTAGCCAGAAGCTAATCCAGAATCTAGTTCAGAAGCTAGTTAGCTCCTTTACTGGCAAATCGTTAGTATTCAGCTAACCACGGTTTGTGGTCATCAGCTATCCTTTAGCTCGAAAATCTATCGCCAGTTCTGTACGGCGCAGCGCGGCTCGGAACGGAACATACCGGACCAATTTTTCTCTCCATGTCCCTGGATTTCGACTGCTCTCTGGACATTCATACCCGGATCTCACAGCTAGCTAGCTGCTATCCGTGTGACTATCGGCCTTCGTCGATTCCGGAGCAAACATCAATTATTCCGGAGCTAGCAAGCTCCGTCAATCACTCCTGAGTTCCATCAATCACACCTGGGCTGCAGTCACCTATCCGGACCCGTTTTACTGCTTTCGCGGAGCCCCACCGGGCCTTCACAACTGGACTGCCGACGTTATCTACCCGAAGGAGTTATTCGGCTGGCTCCTGAACGCCCATCTGCGGCCTGCTAACCGTTAGCTGTCTTACCGGCTGCTATCTGAATAGACAATCGGACAATTTTTTTTATATATATATTTTTTTATTTTTTATTATTATTATTATGTTTTCTTCTTGGGCCTCTATAACTATATCTATTGTTTTTATTTTTGTTGTTGTTGTGTGATTTGGATTAATCCCCTCTACCACACGGAACCCCACTAATCTACTGACGGAACGCAAGAGGTAGCTAACAACAGACCTCCATCCTATGCTAGCTTGCTACCGATGCCCTGGCTAGCTGTCTAAATCACCAACCAACCTCTCCACTCACCGGACCCTTTTGATCACTCGACTAAGCATGCCTCTCCTTAATGTCAATATGTCTTGTCCATTTCTGTTCTGGTTAGTGTTTATTGGCTTATTTCACTGTAGAGCCTCTAGTCCTGCTCACTATACCTTATCCAACCTATTAGTTCCACCACCCACACATGCAATGACATCTCCTGGTTTCAACGATGTTTCTAGAGACAATATCTCTCTCTTCATCACTCAATACCTAGGTTTACCTCCACTATATTCACATCCTACCATACATTTGTCTGTACATTATACCTTGATGCTATTTTATCGCCCCCAGAAACCTCCTTTTACTCTATGTTCCAGACGTTCTAGACGACCAATTCTCATAGCTTTTAGCCGTACCCTTATTCTACTCCTCCTATGTTCCTCTGGCGATGTAGAGGTGAATCCAGGCCCTGCAGTGCCTAGCTCCACTCCTATTCCCCAGGCGCTCTCTTTTGACGACTTCTGTAACCGTAATAGCATTGGTTTCATGCATGTTAACATTAGAAGCCTCCTCCCTAAGTTTGTTCTATTCACTGCTTTAGCACACTCTGCCAACCCGGATGTTCTAGCTGTGTCTGAATCCTGGCTTAGGAAGACCACCAAAAACTCAGACATTTTAATTCCAAACTACAACATTTTCAGACAAGATAGAACTGCCAAAGGGGGCGGTGTTGCAATCTACTGCAAAGATAGCCTGCAGAGTTCTGTCCTACTATCCAGGTCTGTACCCAAACAATTTGAACTTCTACTTTTAAAAATCCACCTCTCTAAAAACAAGTCTCTCACTGTTGCCGCCTGCTATAGACCAACCTCTGCCCCCAGCTGTGCTCTGGACACCATATGTGAACTGATTGCCCCCCATCTATCTTCAGAGTTCGTGCTGCTAGGCGACCTAAACTGGAACATGCTTAACACCCCAGCCATCCTACAATCTAAACTTGATGACCTCAATCTCACACAAATTATCAATGAACCTACCAGGTACCTCCCCAAAACCTTAAACACGGGCACCCTCATAGATATCATCCTAACCAACTTCCCCTCTAAATACACCTCTGCTGTCTTCAACCAAGATCTCAGCGATCACTGCCTCATTGCCTGCATCCGTAATGGGTCAGCGGTCAAACGACCGCCACTCATCACTGTAAAACGCTCCCTGAAACACTTCTGCGAGCAGGCCTTTCTAATCGACCTGGCCGGGGTATCCTGGAAGGATATTGATCTCATCCCGTCAGTAGAGGATGCCTGGATATTTTTTAAAAATGCCTTCCTAACCATCCTAAATAAACATGCCCCATTCAAGAAATTTAGAACCAGGAACAGATATAGCCCTTGGTTCTCCCCAGACCTGACTGCCCTTAACCAACACAAAAACATCCTATGGCGTTCTGCATTAGCATCGAACAGCCCCCGTGATATGCAGCTGTTCAGGGAAGCTAGAAATCATTATACACAGGCAGTTAGAAAAGCCAAGGCTAGCTTTTTCAAGCAGAAATTTGCTTCCTGCAACACTAACTCAAAAAAGTTCTGGGACACTGTAAAGTCCATGGAGAATAAGAACACCTCCTCCCAGCTGCCCACTGCACTGAAGATAGGAAACACTGTCACCACTGATAAATCCACCATAATTGAGAATTTCAATAAGCATTTTTCTACGGCTGGCCATGCTTTCCACCTGGCTACTCCTACCCCGGACAACAGCACTGCACCCCCAACAGCAACTCGCCCAAGCCTTCCCCATTTCTCCTTCTCCCAAATCCATTCAGCTGATGTTCTGAAAGAGCTGCAAAATCTGGACCCCTACAAATCAGCCGGGCTAGACAATCTGGACCCTTTCTTTCTAAAATTATCTGCCGAAATTGTTGCCACCCCTATTACTAGCCTGTTCAACCTCTCTTTCGTGTCGTCTGAGATTCCCAAAGATTGGAAAGCAGCTGCGGTCATCCCCCTCTTCAAAGGGGGGGACACTCTTGACCCAAACTGCTACAGACCTATATCTATCCTACCGTGCCTTTCTAAGGTCTTCGAAAGCCAAGTCAACAAACAGATTACCGACCATTTCGAATCTCACCATACCTTCTCTGCTATGCAATCTGGTTTCAGAGCTGGTCATGGGTGCACCTCAGCCACGCTCAAGGTCCTAAACGATATCTTAACCGCCATCGATAAGAAACATTACTGTGCAGCCGTATTCATTGATCTGGCCAAGGCTTTCGACTCTGTCAATCACCATATCCTCATCGGCAGACTCGACAGCCTTGGTTTCTCAAATGATTGCCTCGCCTGGTTCACCAACTACTTCTCTGATAGAGTTCAGTGTGTCAAATCGGAGGGTCTGCTGTCCGGACCTCTGGCAGTCTCTATGGGGGTGCCACAGGGTTCAATTCTTGGACCGACTCTCTTCTCTGTATACATCAATGAGGTCGCTCTTGCTGCTGGTGAGTCCCTGATCCACCTCTACGCAGACGACACCATTCTGTATACTTCCGGCCCTTCTCTGGACACTGTGTTAACAACCCTCCAGGCAAGCTTCAATGCCATACAACTCTCCTTCCGTGGCCTCCAATTGCTCTTGAATGCAAGTAAAACTAAATGCATGCTCTTCAACCGATCGCTGCCTGCACCTACCCGCCTGTCCAACATCACTACTCTGGACGGCTCTGACTTAGAATACGTGGACAACTACAAATACTTAGGTGTCTGGTTAGATTGTAAACTCTCCTTCCAGACCCATATCAAACATCTCCAATCCAAAGTTAAATCTAGAATTGGCTTCCTATTTCGCAACAAAGCATCCTTCACTCATGCTGCCAAACATACCCTTGTAAAACTGACCATCCTACCAATCCTCGACTTTGGCGATGTCATTTACAAAATAGCCTCCAATACCCTACTCAACAAATTGGATGCAGTCTATCACAGTGCAATCCGTTTTATCACCAAAGCCCCATATACTACCCACCATTGCGACCTGTACGCTCTCGTTGGCTGGCCCTCGCTTCATACTCGTCGCCAAACCCACTGGCTCCATGTCATCTACAAGACACTGCTAGGTAAAGTCCCCCCTTATCTCAGCTCGCTGGTCACCATAGCATCTCCCACCTGTAGCACACGCTCCAGCAGGTATATCTCTCTAGTCACCCCCAAAACCAATTCTTTCTTTGGCCGCCTCTCCTTCCAGTTCTCTGCTGCCAATGACTGGAACGAACTACAAAAATCTCTGAAACTGGAAACACTTATCTCCCTCACTAGCTTTAAGCACCAACTGTCAGAGCAGCTCACAGATTACTGCACCTGTACATAGCCCACCTATAATTTAGCCCAAACAACTACCTCTTTCCCAACTGTATTTAATTTTAATTTATTTATTTATTTTGCTCCTTTGCACCCCATTATTTTTTTATTTCTACTTTGCACATTCTTCCATTGCAAAACTACCATTCCAGTATTTTACTTGCTATATTGTATTTACTTTGCCATCTTGGCCTTTTTTGCCTTTACCTCCCTTCTCACCTCATTTGCTCACATTGTATATAGACTTGTTTATACTGCATTATTGACTGTATGTTTGTTTTTACTCCATGTGTAACTCTGTGTCGTTTTATCTGTCGAACTGCTTTGCTTTATCTTGGCCAGGTCGCAATTGTAAATGAGAACTTGTTCTCAACTTGCCTACCTGGTTAAATAAAGGTAAAATAAAATAAAATAAATAAAATTGTCTGAGAGTCCTTAAGTGCCTTTTGGAAAACTCCAAGTGGGCTGTCATGTGTCTTTTACTGAGGAGTGACTTCCATCTGGCCAATCTACCATAGAGACCTGATTGGTAGAGTGCTGCAGAGATGGTTGTTCTTCTGGAAGGTTCTCCCATCTCCACAGAGAAACTCTGGAGCTCTGTCAGAGTGACCATCGGGTTCTTGGTCACCTCCCTGACCAAGGCCCTTCTCCCCCGATTGCTCAGTGCTGCTGAGCAGCCAGCTCTAGGAAGAGTCTTAGCAAAATGTGTAGCAAAATGTGCAAAATGTGGAAAAAGTCAAGGGGTCTGAATACTTTTCGAATACACTGTACACCATGGAGCTACAGTCTGTAATTCAGTATAAGAAAACATACCATATATGGTCATTAAACTTCCAGCGGATTCCATATGGCGCACACTGTAGCTATAGAGCAGATAACTATAGAGCAGATAACCCTGTTGCTCTCCTCCTAGACAGTAACCCTGACACGCTTCCCAGGTCTAAAATAACGTTGAGGCTAGGTCTCAGTCGGCCTTCTGTTCCTCTTATAGTTAACATGCTCCACTTTCATCATCAGTCACTCCTCTATGTGGGGCGTCCCATATCGAGACAGGAGAGACTAGAATAGGTCTATGTCTGGTAACATTGAGGGGCCATTGAGCATTTTAATCCAGGAGTGGGATGTCCCATTAAAGACAGTGAAAGTAGAATAGGGCTGTGCTGCCGCAAAGGTGGAGGGTAGCCCAACTGGGATTTGGAATCACAACCATGGGCCTGTTCTGTTAGGCTAACTCCTCAGTAATTATGCCAAAAGGTCCAAATTGCATAACAAGGTCACCAGTGGTGTACTCTTGGAAGAAGTCCCATTGGAGGAAGCAATAGGTCATTTTGTAGTGATATTCAAAGTGATGAATGGGCCGCTGTTGGCTAATGCCTGGGCTCTGGTTAGAAACGATATCAGGCAGGTCACAAGGATCTTTAGATTGGCCACAGCTCCATAAAGTGTATTTTATTCCATCCCAACCGTACGTCTGCCATCCATTCCACAAGTACTGCTGTGCTGTGTCTCCTACCCAAATAGATGCAACTCAAATAATCACCACAGTGCCTGTCCTCCATCCAAGTCAAATCATACCGAATCATAGATACACAACAGTGGTCCAAATGTCTGTCTATCAACCAACACCCTGGTGTCTACCAGACCACTGATATTAACAGTCAATACAAGACATCTATCAACCAACACCCTGGTGTCTACCAGACCACTGATATTAACAGTCAATACAGGACATCTATCAACCAACACCCTGGTGTCTACCAGACCACTGATATTAACAGTCAATACAGGACATCTATCAACCAACACCCTGGTGTCTACCAGACCACTGATATTAACAGTCAATACAGGACATCTATCAACCAACACCCTGGTGTCTACCAGACCACTGATATTAACAGTCAATACAGGACATCTATCAACCAACACCCTGGTGTCTACCAGACCACTGATATTAACAGTCAATACAGGACATCTATCAACCAACACCCTGGTGTCTACCAGACCACTGATATTAACAGTCAATACAGGACATCTATCAACCAACACCCTGGTGTCTACCAGACCACTGATATTAACAGTCAATACAGGACATCTATCAACCAACACCCTGGTGTCTACCAGACCACTGATATTAACAGTCAATACAGGACATCTATCAACCAACACCCTGGTGTCTACCAGACCACTGATATTAACAGTCAATACAAGACATCTATCAACCAACACAGAAAGAGCAGGAACAAACACACCCTGAGAATCACAGTTCCCTGGGCCATTTCAGACACACACATTTTCAGGAACTCCAGTGCAAGAGTGCACATGTACACACATGCACATGCACACACACACACACACACACACACACATGCACATGCACATGCACACACACACACACACACACACACACATGCACACACACACACACATGCACACACACACACACACACACACACACACACACACACACATGCATACACATACACAAATGCACACAGCAATTGGAAAATGAGCTTGTGTAACATTCTGCAAAAATGATAATGTTCCTATTTGATGTTGAGGGGTTGCCATAGGTCTTTTTTTATTTCATATTTTATTTCCCCCTCAATAATTGATTTGAAGTTGAGGACATGACACTTTAGCTAAAACACACTTTATGTAGAAATGATCGTTTCCTCGCTGAATATTACATTTGATGTTGAAGACATGATACTTTTATCGCTAGCACAACCTGAATGTATAATTTTCTAGGAGAATATTACATTTAATGTTAAGGACATGATACTTCTGGAAACCTTGACTCTCAATTCAGAATAAATGTGGGAAATCAGTGCTCTCAGAATGTTCTGGAACACTGTGTAGGACTGAATGTATGGAAAATGGGGGAAAAGAGAGGGATGTGGGAGGGGATGACGGATGGAGGGGATGGCGGGAGAGCGAGGGATGTAGGAGGGGCCGATGGATGGAGGGGATGGCGAGAGAGCAAGGGATGTAGGAGGGGCCGACGGATGGAGGGGATGGCGAGAGAGCGAGGGATGTGGGAGGGGCTGACGGTTGGAGGGGATGGCGAGAGAGCGAGGGATGTAGGAGGGGCCGATGGATGGAGGGGAAGGCGAGAGAGCGAGGGATGTAGGAGGGGCCGATGGATGGAGTATATGGCGAGAGAGCGAGGGATGTGGGAGGGGCCGACGGATGGAGGGGATGGCGAGAGAGCGAGGGATGTAGGAGGGGCCGATGGATGGAGTATATGGCGAGAGAGTGAGGGATGCACTTGAACGTGGTCATTTGAACAGAATCAAGCTCTGCTCCACACACATACTCTCACACACACAAACATGCAAGTTAAGTACATACACACAGAACAACGCACACACACACACACACACACACACACACACACTCACAGACAAAAACTGTACATTAATCCTCACCACACACACACACGGCTCAGGGAACTGCAGTGCTCTGTGATCCTGGCACATTTTAATGCACAGATTTAATGTGGGGGATTGTTCTCTCTGTCTGGTTCTCTTCTTTGGCTGGCTGAATTCTGTGTTGTTTTGCAGTTGTTTCAGGATTATTTTGCCAGCGGCTGATCTGATTACAGGAAAGATAGGTCAGTTTACGTAACGTCACGGCTCGCTTCATACTACAGTAGAAGGGAGCTCAATTCTTTCTCTCTCTCCTCTTCTCCCACTCTATCTCTCTTCCCTTCCATATCATTGTCTCGCTCCATCTAACCCAGGGATGGGCAAGTCCAGTCCTTGTGGACCGTTGTGGGGTCACACTTTCCCCCCCATCCCTAGCAAACAGCTGATTAAACTAATTGCATTCTAAACTGAAGTTAGTTGATTATTGGAGTTAGGTGTGTCCGCTGTGGCTTTGTAAAGGTGTGACACCAATCAGGCCCCCAAGGACAGGAGTTGCCCATCCCTGACTCTATTTCTCTTGGCATGCAAACACACACGCACAAACACACCGATGATGCAGTCAGACGATCAAACACATCCGTACACATTTTCACACATTGTTCCTTGAATTATTTTAGAAGAGATGACGTAGATGTAGTTTTCAAATGTCAGGTTAATGTTCTCTGTCTCTCTGTGTCCCTCTCTCTCTATTTCCTCATGGATGATTCTCAGTGTGAGAGCTCCTCTCTGTTCCTCTCTTTGCTGTGAGCTGCTGGGGATGTCTGCCTGCCTGTGTGGGTTAGCTCTGTGTACTACTGTACAAGTCTAACACAAGATAGCTCATTATGCTCTCTGTCTCTCTGTGTCTCCCTCTCTCCTCTCTCTGTCCTCCCTATCTCCTCTCTCTCTTTCCTTCCTCCCTCTCTCTCTTCATCGCTTGCCATTTTCTATGTTCTCTTATCCTTTCTCTCTATTTTCCTGTCTTCTCAGCCTACGTATCTTTTTCCTCTCTCTTTCTACATTCAGGGCCTCGTCTCTCTCCTTTCATCCTCCCCCTGTTCTGTCGTCCATCCTCTGCTGTGTGATGTGTGTTGATATGTCCTCGGCTGTGTGGCATGTGTTGGTCTGCGTGGGAGGGAGGGATGACAGAGTACTGCAGGGCTGGCAGTAGGGGAGAGGGTCTTACAAGACACCATGACTGCAGCCCTGACCCGTGTGTGTGTGTGTGTGTGTGTGTGTGTGTGTGTGTGTGTGTGTGTGTGTGTGTGTGTGACAGAGAATATACCCAGCCCCCCATTCACACACACACACACACACACACACACACACACACACACACACACACACACACACACACACACACACACACACACACACACGGGTCAGGGCTGCAGACTAGGACAAACACTGACACTGCAACCCAGGCACACAAAATGCATACAGTATATGCACACACCCCGCAGCAGTCTAAGGCACCTCATCTCAGTGCTAGAGGCATCACTACAGACCCTTGTTCGGTTCCAGGCTGTATCACAACCAGCCGTGATTGGGAGTCCCATAGGGCAACGCACAATTGGCCCAGCATCGCCCATGGTTTGGCCGGGGTAGGACGTCATTGTAAATAAGAGTTTGTTCTTAACTGACTTGCCTAGTTAAATCAAAATAAATCCCACACACAGAGTGGATGACTGTTTTCCTACTTGTCAAAGCAGCCCAAGACGTCCCTAATTACAGCAAGGTTGCTTCTTCATTAGAGACCTGACAACAGGATCTACACCACAAAGAACAGAGGGAGGGAGGGAGGGAGGGAGGGAGGGAGGGAGGGAGGGAGGGAGGGAGGGAGGGAGGTGGCAGAAAAGAGAGACAAAGATGGTGAAGGGGAAAGAATGGAGGGAACATAAGATGAGAGAGAAAAACTAGTGCATTGAAAATATACCAACAATCCACATGCTAGAAAATATAGCTACCACTCAGACACATTGTTTATTACATACAAACAAAGCATGTGTTTTAGAACATACCCACTGAACCGTACTCTAAAGGCCCACACTGTACCAAAGACAAGTACTATGAATGGAGATGATCTCCCCAGGCCTGTTGTCATGCAGAATATTTAACAGATGGTGAGAACTACCACAATATATTTCTGTTAAGTTCTCTTTTGTGTTTTTGTTCTATTTTTAACTCTGTGAATTGTGTTATTTTGTGTTTTTCTGGCCTCTACCTCATTTGCACGATCTCACCTTCTGTGGCTGCATCTGTCTCTCTGTCATTCTGTCTCTCTCTCTATCTCTCTGTCTCACTATTTCCCTTTCTCTCTCTCTCTATCTGTCTGTCTCACTATTTCCCTTTCTCTCTCTCTCTATCTGTCTGTCTCACTATTTACCTTTCTCTCTCTCTCTATCTGTCTGTCTCACTATTTCCCTTTCTCTCTCTCTCTATCTGTTTGTCTCACTATTTCCCTTTCTCTCTCTCTCTCTCTATCTGTCTGTCTCACTATTTCCCTTTCTCTCTCTCTCTATCTGTCTGTCTCACTATTTCCCTTTCTCTCTCTCTCTATCTGTCTGTCTCACTATTTCCCTTTCTCTCTCTCTGTCTGTCTCACTATTTCCCTTTCTCTCTCTCTCTCTATCTGTCTGTCTCACTATTTCCCTTTCTCTCTCTCTCTATCTGTCTGTCTCACTATTTCCCTTTCTCTCTCTCTGTCTGTCTCACTATTTCCCTTTCTCTCTCTCTCTATCTGTCTGTCTCACTATTTCCCTTTCTCTCTCTCTCTATCTGTCTGTCTCACTATTTCCCTTTCTCTCTCTCTAGGATAAGTCAACCTTTTTATCCTGTTTGCCTGAGCCATGTTCTCAATCCCCCTCTCCATCTTTTTTTCATTCACAGCTTTTGAAGTTGCCCTTTCCTCCCCTTTCACACTCCTCCGCCTAACCATTTCACCTCTTACCCCATGACCCTTCCATCTCTACTCTCTCCCTCTCTTTACTATTCCCCTCGCTCCACCCATCACGTACATTCAACCACTACATACCCCTATTCTGCTTCCTGACATATCAGGCCGCCTTTACTCTCTGCGTGTGTGTGTGCATGTATGCATGAGAGAGAGAGAGAGAGGGGTAGATAGAGAGAGAAAGAGGCTGTCTGACAGGGAAAGCTGCAGCACTCCTGTGTTGCTACTGGGACATAATTTACATACTGTAAAAGATGGTGCATTGTGGGACATTTTTGGGGTCAACCAAATTTGAATTTGATGTATAATGACTAAATGATGTATATGTTTAAAGTAATGATAGGACTATATCTAACAGAATTCTACTCTGTCTCTGTATAA
Organism: Oncorhynchus kisutch; assembly: GCF_002021735.2. Taxonomy (NCBI): domain Eukaryota; kingdom Metazoa; phylum Chordata; class Actinopteri; order Salmoniformes; family Salmonidae; genus Oncorhynchus; species Oncorhynchus kisutch. The sequence continues at coordinate 240,560 of NW_022261983.1, read as the reverse complement.
TGATGAAGAATGTTTGTGCATAGGAAAAGAGGAAATGTTAACAGACAACTTGTGACCACAGTGAATCTAACAACAGGAAAGAGTTCTCGTGAACAATGAGAACATAATTCTCTTAACAGCGGGGAAAGAATTGCTGTATTTCGAATGTACTGTAATTCCACCCCAGAGAATACAGTACCATACCGAATCTTTGAATTGCTAAAACCCTTTTGACCACTAGTGGGTGCATGGTATTGTTGTTTCTGGCTCATTAACATATTTTGTGGCCTTGTAAGAGGCTATATTCGTTGCACCCCCGGTGGTGATAATATTGTACCAATTCAACAACTATGTGGTTATAGTGCCCATCCATTTAGAATGTATAGGGAACAGATTGGAGTGGCAGCAAGATTTGCCATGTCGTTTTGGTCTGTTTGGCCCTGTAGTCACTGACAGTTTGGATGCCTTTGTTTAGGCCGCTACAAGTGCAGATAATATAAAACACCAAATATTCATTCATATTCTGTAATGTGTAAACACTTTACCTCTGTAAAGTACGATACTGTGAAATACAAACCCCTCCCCTCAACGAATTGGCTTCATTCATTCATTCTGGTTGCGGTAGAGTAGTACAGTAACTGTTATTGTATTGTACTGTGTGTCATTACACAGTACTTTCTTTGATACCGTATTTATATTACAGGATGTGTACTGTAATATGAGATACAGAATTTTACTGAGCTGCCAGTAAGTTACTGTCACACAACACAATACAATCAGATGCGCTGTGTGTAACTGTGCAACTATTGGACTGTGACAGTGTTTAAATAACTGAACACTCCATCCTCTCTGAATCCATACACCCCCCTAGAGTATGTTTCTGACATTATAAATCCCAGTTTCTGGGTTTTAACTATGAGTCAGTTCTACAGACAACATCGAATCAATAATTCCATTAGAATTCATAATGACATGTTTGAAGGGATGGATGGAGAGGTGCCACCTCTTACCAAAAAATGGAGTTCCCTCAAGGGAAAAATATAGTTATTCTAGTCTATTCTTTTCTGTACATGAAAGGCTAACAGTAGCTAAAATGTGTGATGTCATAGCTGATTGAACAATAGGAGGTTTAGAATGTTGAAGACGTAACATTGAAGTGAATGGGAGGTTTAGAATGTTGAAGACGTAACATTGAAGTGGATGGGAGGTTTAGAATGTTGAAGACGTAACATTGAAGTGGATGGGAGGTTTAGAATGTTGAAGACGTAACATTGAAGTGGATGGGAGGTTTAGAATGTTGAAGACGTAACATTGAAGTGGATGGGAGGTTCAGAATGTTGAAGACGTAACATTGAAGTGAATGGGAGGTTTTGGGGAGGACAAAAAGTAATGGTTTCAAAAAGCTATATGTCAGCACCCTAACCTTGCTGAAGCAAGCACACTAATAAAATAACTACAACAAATGAATTACCTTTTGTTATATCAAAGAACTCCAAGGACACATGTAGCATTATACACTCCCATACGGATTTATTTGGACAGTGAAGCTAAAACGTTTCATTTGGCTCTATACTCCAGCATTTTGATTTGAGATGAAATGTTTTATATGAGGCGACACTACAGAATGTCCCCTTTTATTTCAGGATATTTTCATCTGTTTTACCGTTAGAAATGAATGCAAATGATTCTTGGACCCCATATCCTTGGACGCAGTGACTATATCAACCTTGTGACTCATTTGCAGTTGGTTTTGGTTGTGTTTTGGGGGGAGAACTATGTTTGCATGCATCAATAGCTTTTTTCTGACTAGTAGTTCCAGAGCTTGGGGAAGACTGTGTCTGCCTCGTGGGGCCGCTGGCAGCTGAGCCAGACTAAACTTCACAGGCATCATAGCACAATGTATGTTCCACTTAATCCCTCTGACATATGAAATACAAGTGGGAGTGTAATCACTACGTAAACAATGAATGTACGTGTTCAATTATTATGTGACGTGAAGTCATATTAAAATCCTGATTGGTCAATAAGCTTATTTGACACATCAGATAATGAGATGGGTACTGACCCAAACGACATTCCATAGCACTTATGGGTAAAGTGCCTTGCTAAGTATACAGGTGTATTGAAGCCGGTAAGCCTCCCTCTCTCTGATATCCCTGCAGGTTCTCCTGGGGGCTGGAACCTACAGCATTCCAGTTATCAGCCTGCCTCTCTAACCTTGAGGCTACCGCCGACCCGATAAACAAACGCACACACACACACACGCACACACACGCACACACTACGGATACGAAGGGTGTTATCTAGGCGTCGCTCGTATGGTTTAATACACACACAGCTTCAGTCTGCGCCGTCGGGGCCACTCACCAATCCTCTTTAAAAACATAACTCTCATTACATACAGATCACAGAGTTGTGCAGACAGACACTGACAGACAGCTAGAGAGAGAGAAGAGAAGGAGAATAAGGGAGGATATAGAAAGAGAGGGATAGAGGTGAGTGATGAGTTCTTTGTAAGCCTGACTAGCCATACAGCTGTAACATAGTGTCTGACCCCCCCCAGACCACTTCTCACCCCTCCATACTAATACACATCTATTAACATGAGAACCGCCATAGGCCAACGGTCACTAGCCTTTGATTTTGTAAATTTAAAAAATCGGTCAAAAAAAAGCTATGCCTGCTCCTTCCCCGACTTATCCTAAATGTTAGTATTTTACACAGCTCATTTGTCAGATTTTTGAAATGACCTTATTACCGTTTTTCCTAAACTTAACCTGCCAAGACAATGCGCTGTAGGACGTTGCTACCCAGCTAGGTGCTAATGCATCTCTCTCTCTCCTCACTGAATGAATGACAAATGGAGGAATGGCCGATAATTGTGCACCTTACTTCACAAGTGAATTTAAATGAGTGAAGAGGTTGATTTCATTTAAATGAGGCCTAACTGAATGATAAGGAGGGTGAAGAGGTTGGTTTCATTTAAATGAGGCCTAACCTGAATGATAAGGAGGGTGAAGAGGTTGATTTAATTTAAATGAGGCCTAACTGAATGATAAGGAGGGTGAAGAGGTTGATTTCATTTAAATGAGGCCTAACCTGAATGATAAGGAGGGTGAAGAGGTTGATTTCATTTAAATGAGGCCTAACTGAATGATAAGGAGGGTGAAGAGGTTGATTTCATTTAAATGAGGCCTACCTGAATGATAAGGAGGGTGAAGAGGTTGATTTCATTTAAATGAGGCCTAACTGAATGATAAGGAGGGTGAAGAGGTTGATTTCATTTAAATGAGGCCTAACTGAATGATAAGGAGGGTGAAGAGGTTGATTTCATTTAAATAAGGCCTAACTGAATGATAAGGAGGGTGAAGAGGTTGATTTCATTTAGAAAGAATAGTGTAATGATCAGTTTGTGTTATGCCTTTTTATCAGAAGCAAACACCTTGCTGGTTGATAACATTCTCTTTTATGTTTGACTTTGTAAAAGATGCTGTCATGGGACTGTTTTATTTACTATAACTATTACTAATGTATTGTTAGGGAAAGGAAAACATGCTGTGTGTTGCAGAAGACATTTAGAATAATGCAAAACATATCCTTGACTCTATCCAACTTGATGAGCGTGTCACGACTTCCACCGAAGTCGGTCCCTCTCCTTGTTCGGGCGGCGTTCGGCGGTCGACGTCACCGGCCTTCTAGCCATCGCCGATCCACTTTTCATTTTCCATTTGTTTTGTCTTTGTCTTATCACACCTGGTTTCAATTCCCCAATTACTTGTTCATTATTTAACCCTCTGTTCCCCCATGTTTGTTTGTGAGTGTTTGTTTATTGTATTGCGGTCTGTATTTGTGGCCTTGTATTTATACGACGTGTATTGTTATATTATTGAGTAAAATTGCTTTCTTTACTCATATCTGCTGTCCTGCGCCTGACTCATCTCACCCGCTACACACAGACGCATTACAGAGCGGGAAACAAACATCCTGCACAGCAAACTACCCATAAACTACACCAAAACTCATTTCACACATAATAAGAGTTAGCCTATAGACAATATTAAATAGACAATAATCTGATGAGTGACAATAGTATTGCCTATCAGTTGTCAAATTGTACCTGAAGAGATGGGCGCATCTTGTAATTTACAGATGCAGGGAAAAGATCATACATTTATCAAAATCCTTCTTCAGTCACATGCAGGTAAATCATTTAGATTTTGATATAGTATCATAAAGAGCATATTCTGATATTTCTACAATAACTCTTATAATTCAAGAGGTGCAGCTCTATTTGCAAATGTCACTTTTTCCAAGAATATCCGTGCTGTCCCTGCATTAAGCACATGAGCACACACACAGCAGCATTGCTCTGGCTACTAGGCAAAAACTAGCAATATAATAAACGTACAATTAAAATGTGCTTTTATTTAATGCAATTCATTACAGTTGTTTCTGCACTGGTGCTTTTGTTGAGGAATACAGCAAATCATTTAACATGCACACCTTATATTATTCTGATCTTTGACCTTCTACTTGTCAGAAGAAGCTGGTCTTTAACTGGTCTTTATTCAGCACTATAACTCTATTACTGCCCCATCTACAAATCAACTGACCAACGGTGTCACGTTCTGACCTTAGTTCCTTTGTTTTGTCTTTGTTTTAGTCTGGTCAGGGCGTGAGTTGGGTGGGTTGTCTGTGCTTTTCTATTTCTGTGTTTGGCCTGGTATGGTTCTCAATCAGAGGCAGCTGTCGATCGTTGTCCCTGATTGAGAACCATATTTAGGTAGCCTGTTTCGTATTGTGGGTTGTGGGTGATTGTTCCGGTTTCCTGTGTTCACGGTACGGTACGGTACGGGACGGTTTCGTCTTCGGTCATTTTGTCGGTTTATTGTTTTTTGTTCGTTGTTAAAGTATTCTATTAAAATGGATAATCATCACGCTGCATTTTGGTCCTCCTCTCTTTCCACAGACGACAAGCGTTACAAATGGATTACACATAAGGGTTTTATTGGAAGGGAAACTAACATCGGCTATAGACCTACGTTTTTTCTAGGACTTTGTAGAATTATACAAAACACATCCTTGACTCTCTCAAAACAAATAACTGTTGTTGTTGTTTTTTTTTTATTGATATACATCCACAAATATTTCTTCATGTACTGAATCCTTTCTAACAGTTGATCAACTATTTATCAAGTGCTGGGCTGCACCTAGCGGGTTGATTAGCATCTGGGGCTCCCGAGTGGTGCAGCGGTCTAAAGCACTGCATCGCAGTGCTAGAGGCATCACTACAGTCCCTGGTTCGATTCCAGGCTGTATCACAACTGGCCATGATTGTGAGTCCCATAGGGCAGGCACACAATTGGCCCAGCGTTGTCTGGATTTGGATGGGGTAGGCCATCATTGTAAATAAGAATTAGTTCTTAACTGACTTGCCTAGTTAAATAAAGGTTAAATAACATAAAAATGTGCAAAATGGGACTCTAGTGGGTTCTAGTGTTAACAGATGATGTCTTGTGATCCCCAGTAGCAGGGAGCACCAGAACCACAAGGTCCCTGTCATGCCTCCTATTGTACCCCAGAGACTGAAGCAGAAACCCAGGAAACCACACAATATAATAGCTGTCTTCTATACTATTGTCAGCCCATAATGACAGCACTGCCATTGGAATAGGTATTAGAGAAGAGAGATGGGATAATACAGGGCTGTAGAGGAATAAAGACTGCTACTCATCCCCTCTCTCTATGCCCCGACTGTCAAACACAGCAGGATACTGCAGTTAACAACGAAAGATACAGGGATATATGCCCAACTATGTGTGTGTGTGTGAGCGTGGATAAAGAGAGAGATTGCGTGGCCTTGAGTACAACAGCACTAAATGAAACCGAGTGTCACGCTGCTCACATTCTTCCCTCTAGCCACACCAACTAAACATGAATCAGACCAATCTGATTTCCCTCTAGCCCCCTAAACATCAGACTTCCCTCTAGCCCCACCAGCTAAACATGAATCTGAGCAATCTAACTTCCCTCTAGCCCCACCAACTAAACATCAGTCTAACTTCCCTCTAGCCCCACCAACTAAACATCAATCTGACTTCCCTCTAGCCCCACCAACTAAACATCAGTCTGACTTCCCTCTAGCCCCACCAACTAAACATCAATCTGACTTCCCTCTAGCCGCACCAACTAAACATCAGTCTAACTTCCCTCTAGCCCCACCAACTAAACATCAGTCTAACTTCCCTCTAGCCCCACCAACTAAACATCAATCTGACTTCCCTCTAGCCCCACCAACTAAACATCAGTCTGACTTCCCTCTAGCCCCACCAACTAAACATCAGTCTGACTTCCCTCTAGCCCCACCAACTAAACATCAATCTGACTTCCCTCTAGCCCCACCAAGTAAACATCAGTCTGACTTCCCTCTAGCCCCACCAACTAAACATCAGTCTGACTTCCCTCTAGCCCCACCAACTAAACATCAATCTGACTTCCCTCTAGCCCCACCAACTAAACATCAGTCTGACTTCCCTCTAGCCCCACCAACTAAACATCAATCTGACTTCCCTCTAGCCCCACCAACTAAACATCAGTCTGACTTCCCTCTAGCCCCATCAAACTAAACACCAATCTGACTTCCCTCTAGCCCCACTGTTACGGATACAAGTATCCTGTGTGTGTGTTTCTTTTCTCTCCTTCTCCCCTCACAGGTGAAAATCATCACTCCCCAATCAGTCAACAATCAATCATCAATCAGAAGACACACCTCCTCCTATTTCCTACCCTATCACAGTTCCTTCCCCATGGTTTAAAAACCCCATCATTTGTTTGCTCTAGAGCTCAATCTCTCTGTAAATGCCATGTCTGTAGGACTCTGTGTTTCACTCTCGCGTTGTGTCTTAACCTCTCTTTTGTTTGAGCACCTCCATAGCACTTTGTCATCACCTGTGAGTATTGTTTTTGGTTATGGTGTTTGTTGCTGGTGGGAAAAGGGGGAAACCAAGACAAGTCGCCCATGGGCATACACTACCCGTAGGTGAACTTTGTTAAATACACTAGTTAGAACTGGGCGGACCACCCACTGTATTTTTGGTTAGTTAGTTAGCTGTTGTTAAAGTAGGCTAGTCTAGCTTAGGGGTGTTTTTGTATATTTATGGTTTCTTTCCTTGGGTCCAGCTCAGCCCCTTTTCCTGCTTCCCCCATTACCGTGTGTTTATAAATAAACCTGGAGTTTGATTTCTGTTGTCGTGGTTATTTCGTTCACACTTTTACTTTGTCACAATAATCATTTGCATGAGTTATGTTACGGGTATCATTACCATCCCCCCTAGACTGTCGGGCCAAAAGGGATTCGTAACACCCACCAACTAAACATCCATTTTACCAATCTCAGAAGGACTAGGAAGGTGGAACAGTGTGGGTTGGCCTTTCTCTCGAAAGTGAAATGGCAGGCACTGGGAAGTGGGCAAACCAGCCACACACACACACACACACACACACACACACACAATTCCTCAAAAAGGGAGCTAAATGCTTGAGTCTAGAGCCAGAAGTGTGCCAGTGATAAAAAGAGAGCTGGACTCAATAAAGTAACGTCATTGAAGTTGGCACTGTAACGTGACCTGCCTTGGCCCAGACCCTTAGGCCACCTTAGGTCAATCAGAAACTCCCTTACCGCCTGGTTAAGGACATGGCAGCTAATGTGAAGCCCAGACAAATGTAATGTAAGGGCCACTATTTCCCAAAGGTTTACAACTATCTGGGTCATATACATTAGGCACCAAGTGGCAAGAAAACAGACAAACAGGGAGGGAGGGACTATCTGAACTTGTCCAATAAGAAACGCTCGTCTTTGTTTTTTACCGTGTGCCCTAATGAATAGGGCCCTGACAAACCCTGACAGAAGAGAACATCCAACGATGCTTAACTAACACTGCACAGCTGTTCCTGAGCCGGAGCCTTTAGAACATCATGTTACAAATAGGAACAAGACAGTTTGCCTTTACCTGATCTGTCTGTCTCTTGGTCTGCTGTCTGTCTGTCTTCTTAATCCAGAAGCATCACCTCTTCTCTTCACTGATGATTTACTCTCCTTCTGGGCATGATCTTCTTTCTTCCTCCTCTTCCACCCGTGCCACAGTGGTTTTGGTAAGTGAGGTAGCGGAACAGGGAGAAGTCCTCTAACGGTCTGTGGTTGAGTTTCGGTCTAGTGGAGTGGTTCTACAGCCGTCACTGGTTGTTTGTGGTTGTGGTCCAGACTACTGGGATTCAATACTGCTGTAGAGACTCACAGCATAGAACCCACTGGGATGTATGACCACGAGCTGCAAAAAGACAAATGGAGAGGGACAGATCAGACAAGCTATTAAAACAGTGTTGTGATTGGCGAAACAGCATTCACATGCATGCAGCATGGACTCTGGATAAGTCAAAGAGGGATGGAGGTGAGAGGTGAGGAGAGAGGGAATGATAGTGGAAAGAGATAGTGAGGTGGAAAGGAATGAAGAGGAGAGAGAGAGGGCAGTGGATGAGAGAGAAGAGGAGAGAGAGAGAAATGTGGATGAGAGAGAAGAGGAGAGGAGAGAGAGAGAGAGTGGTGGATGGGAGACAAGAGGAGAGGAGAGAGAGCGGTGGATGGGAGAGAAGAGGAGAGAGAGAGGTGGATGGGAGAGAAGAGGAGAGAGAGAGGTGGATGGGAGAGGAGAGAGAGCGTGGTGGATGGAAGGTGGATGGGAGAGAAGAGGAGAGGAGAGAGAAATGTGGATGGGAGAGGAGAGAGAGCGTGGTGGATGGGAGAGAAGAGGAGAGAGAGCGTAGTGGATGGAAGGTGGATGGGAGAGGAGGAGAGGAGAGAGAGAGAAATGTGGATGGGAGAGGAGAGAGAGCGTGGTGGATGGGAGAGGAGAGGAGAGAGAGCGTAGTGGATGGAAGAGGAGAGGAGAGAGAGAGTGGTGGATGGGAGAGGAGAGAGAGAGAAATGTGGATGGGAGAGGAGAGAGAGTGTGGAGGATGGGAGAGAAGAGGAGAGAGAGAGTGGTGGATGGGAGAGGAGAGGAGAGAGAGCGTGGTGGATGGGAGAGGGGAGGAGAGAGCGTAGTGGATGGAAGGTGGATGGGAGAGAAGAGGAGAGGTGAGAGAGAGAAATGTAGATGGGAGAGGAGAGAGAGCGTGGTGGATGGGAGAGGAGAGGAGAGAGAGCGTGGTGGATGGGAGAGGGGAGGAGAGAGCGTAGTGGATGGAAGGTGGATGGGAGAGAAGAGGAGAGGTGAGAGAGAGAAATGTGGATGGGAGAGGAGAGAGAGCGTGGTGGATGGGAGAGGAGAGAGAGTGTAGTGGATGGAAGGTGGATGAGAGAGAAGAGGAGAGGTGAGAGAGAGAAATGTGGATGGGACAGGAGAGAGAGCGTGGTGGATGGGAGAGGAGAGAAATGTGGATGGGAGAGGAGAGGAGAGAGAGAGCAGTGGAAGGGAGAGAAGAGGAGAGGAGAGGAAAGAGAGTGGTGGATGGGAGAGAAGAGGAGAGGGGAGAGAGAGAGGTGGATAGGAGAGAAGAGGAGAGGAGAGAGAGAGAGGTGGATAGGAGAGAAGAGGAGAGGAGAGAGAGAGTGGTGGATGGGAGAGAAGAGGAGAGGAGAGGAGAGAGAGAGCGGTGGATGGGAGAGAAGAGGTGAGGAGAGAGAAAGTGGTGGATGGGAGAGAAAAGGAGAAGAGAGAGAGAGAAATGTGGATGGGAGAGGAGAGAGAGCGTCGTGGATGAAAGGTGGATGGGAGAGAAGAGGAGAGGAGAGAGAGAGCGGTGGATGGGAGAGAAAAGGAGAGGAGAGAGAGCGGTGGAAGGGAGAGAAGAGGACAGGAGAGGAAAGAGAGTGGTGGATGGAAGAGAAGAGGAGAGGGGAGAGAGAGAGGTGGATAGGAGAGAAGAGGAGAGAGAGAGTGGTGGATGGGAGAGAAGAGGAGAGAAGAGGAGAGAGAGAGCGGTGGATGGGAGAGAAGAGGAGAGGAGAGAAAGAGCGGTGGATGGGAGAGAAGAGGAGAGAGAGACGTGGATGGGAGAGAAGAGGAGAGGAGAGAGAGTGGTGGATGGGAGAGAAGAGGAGAGAGAGAGTGGTGGATGGGAGAGGAGAGGAGAGAGAGAGCTGTGGATGGGAGAGAAGAGGAGAGAGAGAGGTGGATGGGAGAGAAGAGGAGAGAGAGAGGTGGATGGGAGAGAAGAGGAGAGAGAGAGCGGTGGATGGGAGAGAAGAGGAGAGGAAAGAGCGAGAGCGGTGGATGGGAGACAAGAGGAGAGGAAAGAGAGAGCGGTGGATGGGAGAGGAGAGAGAGAGCGGTGGATGGGAGAGGAGAGAGAGAGCGGTGGATGGGAGAGGAGAGAGAGAGCGGTGGATGGGAGAGGAGAGAGAGAGCGGTGGATGGGAGGTGCCAGGAGAAATCTCCTCTAGCTTGCTGCTAGATGCCGTAATCTGACAGAAATAAAAACCCTAGACATGTGGGAGCAGAGAGAGAGAGAGAGAAAGAGGGAGAGGGAGTGAGAGTGAGAGAGCAAGAGAGCAAGAGAGAGGGTGAGGGAGGGAGAGAGCGAGAGAGGGAGAGGGAGGGAAAAGCGGGAAGGATGGAGTTGGAAAGAGAGGGCAAGAGAAGGAGGGAGGGTGTTATGGTTTTCCGTCAGCTGGGGTTCTCTGATGAACAGAGGGAAGAAAGGGGGAATAGCCGGGGGAAACATGCTTGAGAGTGGGTGGGAACAAGGGAGAGAGGCAGAGATGGGGAAGAGGGAGCAATACAGAGACACGCTATAAGGACTGGGGAGAGGAGAGGGATGTGTTCAAAATAAATGGTTGGCAGGAGGGAATTGAGAAAGTGAGGGAAGAAAGTGGGAGCAGGGAAGGACAAAGAGATATAATCAGAGAAGGAAAATAGGAAAATAAAGCAGGGAATGTGTGGGAGGCTTCGGTTCATTATTGTACTGTTGTCCCTAGCAACAGCCCCTTCCCTGTCTCCGCCTTTCTTTCTCTACCTCTATCTCTCTTCCTTCTTTATTCTGTCCTTCATCCTCCCTCCATTGTATGCTCCCTTTCCTCTTTTCGTTCAACCTCTCTCTGCCACCCTTCTCTCCTTCTTCAAAATAAAATAAAATCAAAGTTTATTGTCTACGTACACAGGTTTGCAGATGTTATCGCAGGTGCAGAGAAATGCTTGTGTTTTTAGCTCCAACAGTGCAATAATAATGCCTAGCAAAACAAAACAATACGCACATAATACAAAAAGCAAAAAGAACGACATTAAGAAATATCAGAACAAGCAATGCCAGAGTCCGGAATATAAATATATCTATATACAGTTGAAGTGGGAAGTTTACATACACTTAGGTGGGAGTCATTAGAACTCGTTTTTCAACCACTCCACAAATGTCTTGTTAACAAACTATCGTTTTGGCAAGTCGGTTAGGACATCTACTTTGTGCATGACTCAAGTCATCTCACACAAATAATCAATGAACCTACCAGGTACCTCCCCAAAACCTTAAACACGGGCACCCTCATAGATATCATCCTAACCAACTTCCCCTCTAAATACACCTCTGCTGTCTTCAACCAAGATCTCAGCGATCACTGCCTCATTGCCTGCATCCGTAATGGGTCAGCGGTCAAACGACCTCCACTCATCACTGTAAAACGCTCCCTGAAACACTTCTGCGAGCAGGCCTTTCTAATCGACCTGGCCGGGGTATCCTGGAAGGATATTGATCTCATCCCGTCAGTAGAGGATGCCTGGGTATTTTTTAAAAATGCCTTCCTAACCATCTTAAATAAACATGCCCCATTTAAGAAATTTAGAACCAGGAACAGATATAGCCCTTGGTTCTCCCCAGACCTGACTGCCCTTAACCAACACAAAAACATCCTATGGCGTTCTGCATTAGCATCGAACAGCCCCCGTGATATGCAGCTGTTCAGGGAAGCTAGAAATCATTATACACAGGCAGTTAGAAAAGCCAAGGCTAGCTTTTTCAAGCAGAAATTTGCTTCCTGCAACACTAACTCAAAAAAGTTCTGGGACACTGTAAAGTCCATGGAGAATAAGAACACCTCCTCCCAGCTGCCCACTGCACTGAAGATAGGAAACACTGTCACCACTGATAAATCCACCATAATTGAGAATTTCAATAAGCATTTTTCTACGGCTGGCCATGCTTTCCACCTGGCTACTCCTACCCCGGACAACAGCACTGCACCCCCAACAGCAACTCGCCCAAGCCTTCCCCATTTCTCCTTCTCCCAAATCCATTCAGCTGATGTTCTGAAAGAGCTGCAAAATCTGGACCCCTACAAATCAGCCGGGCTAGACAATCTGGACCCTTTCTTCCTAAAATTATCTGCCGAAATTGTTGCCACCCCTATTACTAGCCTGTTCAACCTCTCTTTCGTGTCGTCTGAGATTCCCAAAGATTGGAAAGCAGCTGCGGTCATCCCCCTCTTCAAAGGGGGGGACACTCTTGACCCAAACTGCTACAGACCTATATCTATCCTACCGTGCCTTTCTAAGGTCTTCGAAAGCCAAGTCAACAAACAGATTACCGACCATTTCGAATCTCACCATACCTTCTCTGCTATGCAATCCGGTTTCAGAGCTGGTCATGGGTGCACCTCAGCCACGCTCAAGGTCCTAAACGATATCTTAACCGCCATCGATAAGAAACATTACTGTGCAGCCGTATTCATTGATCTGGCCAAGGCTTTCGACTCTGTCAATCACCATATCCTCATCGGCAGACTCGACAGCCTTGGTTTCTCAAATGATTGCCTCGCCTGGTTCACCAACTACTTCTCTGATAGAGTTCAGTGTGTCAAATCGGAGGGTCTGCTGTCCGGACCTCTGGCAGTCTCTATGGGGGTGCCACAGGGTTCAATTCTTGGACCGACTCTCTTCTCTGTATACATCAATGAGGTCGCTCTTGCTGCTGGTGAGTCCCTGATCCACCTCTACGCAGACGACACCATTCTGTATACTTCCGGCCCTTCTTTGGACACTGTGTTAACAACCCTCCAGGCAAGCTTCAATGCCATACAACTCTCCTTCCGTGGCCTCCAATTGCTCTTAAATACAAGTAAAACTAAATGCATGCTCTTCAACCGATCGCTACCTGCACCTACCCGCCTGTCCAACATCACTACTCTGGACGGCTCTGACTTAGAATACGTGGACAACTACAAATACTTAGGTGTCTGGTTAGACTGTAAACTCTCCTTCCAGACCCATATCAAACATCTCCAATCCAAAGTTAAATCTAGAATTGGCTTCCTATTTCGCAACAAAGCATCCTTCACTCATGCTGCCAAACATACCCTAAAACTGACCATCCTACCAATCCTCGACTTTGGCGATGTCATTTACAAAATAGCCTCCAATACCCTACTCAACAAATTGGATGCAGTCTATCACAGTGCAATCCGTTTTATCACCAAAGCCCCATATACTACCCACCATTGCGACCTGTACGCTCTCGTTGGCTGGCCCTCGCTTCATACTCGTCGCCAAACCCACTGGCTCCATGTCATCTACAAGACCCTGCTAGGTAAAGTCCCCCCTTATCTCAGCTCGCTGGTCACCATAGCATCTCCCACCTGTAGCACACGCTCCAGCAGGTATATCTCTCTAGTCACCCCCAAAACCAATTCTTTCTTTGGCCGCCTCTCCTTCCAGTTCTCTGCTGCCAATGACTGGAACGAACTACAAAAATCTCTGAAACTGGAAACACTTATCTCCCTCACTAGCTTTAAGCACCAACTGTCAGAGCAGCTCACAGATTACTGCACCTGTACATAGCCCACCTATAATTTAGCCCAAACAACTACCTCTTTCCCAACTGTATTTAATTTTAATTTATTTATTTATTTTGCTCCTTTGCACCCCATTATTTTTTATTTCTACTTTGCACATTCTTCCATTGCAAAACTACCATTCCAGTATTTTACTTGCTATATTGTATTTACTTTGCCATCATGGCCTTTTTTGCCTTTACCTCCCTTCTCACCTCACATTGTATATAGACTTGTTTATACTGCATTATTGACTGTATGTTTGTTTTTACTCCATGTGTAACTCTGTGTCGTTTTATCTGTCGAACTGCTTTGCTTTATCTTGGCCAGGTCGCAATTGTAAATGAGAACTTGTTCTCAACTTGCCTACCTGGTTAAATAAAGGTAAAATAAATAAAAATAAATAAATTTTTCCAACAATTGTTTACAGACAGATTATTTCGCTTATAATTCACTGTATCACAATTCCAGTGGGTCAGAAGTTTACATACACTAAGTTGAGTACACTAAGCTGTGCCTTTAAACAGCTTGGAACATTTCAGAAAATGTCAGGGCTTTAGAAACTTCTGATAGGCTAATTGACATAATTTGAGTCAATCGGCAGGGTACCTGTGGATGTATTTCAAGGCCTACCTTCAAACTCAGTGCCTCTTTGCTTGATATCATAGTAAAATCAAAAGAAATCAGCCAAGACCTCAGAAAATAATGTAGACCTCCACAAGTCTGCTTCATCCTTGGGAGCAATTTCCAAATGCCTGAAGGTACCACGTTCATCTGTACAAACAATAGTACGCAAGTATAAAAACCATGGGACCACGCAGCCGTCATACCACTCAGGAGATTAACTTTGGTGCGAAAAGTGCAAATCAATCCCAGAACAACAGCAAAGGACCTTGTGAAGATGCTGGAGGAAACCGGTACAAAAGTATCTATATCCACATTAAAATGAGTCCTATATCGACATAACCTGAAAGGCCGCTCAGCAGGGAAGAAGCCAACGCTTCAAAACTATAATTAAAAAGCGTAGAGTACGGTTTGCAACTGCACAAGGGGACAAAGATCGTACTTTTTGGAGAAATGTCCTCTGGTCTGATGAAACAAAAATAGATCTGTTTGGCCATACTGACCATCATTACGTTTGGAGTAAAAAGAGGGATGCTTGCAAGTCTAGGAGCAGCATCCCAACCATGAAGCACGGGGGTGGCAGCATCATGTTGTGGGGGTGATTTGCTGCAAGAAGGACTGATGCACTTCACAAAATAGATGGCATCATGAGGTAGGAAAATGATGTGGATATATTGAAGCAACATCTCAAGACATCAGTCAGGAAGTTAAAGCTTGGTCGCAAATGGGTCTTCCAAATGGACAATGACCCCAAGCATACTTCCAAAGTTGTGGTAAAATGGCTTAAAGGACAAAAAAAGGTCAAGGTATTGGAGTGGCCATCACAAAGCCCTGACCTCAATCCCATAGAAAGATCAAATGCAAAATAAATATCTTGCTGTGTTTGGTAAACGCAGATCTAAAAAGATTCTTATTGTAATTTCTGCTCGGCATCAGACTAATTTTGTGCTTCAGTTGCACTTCTAAACACAGATGGGAATTCATGAATGGGCATTCTATCAGCAGACAGCGTGAAGCTACTTTTCTCCATCATTCTATCAGCAGACAGCACTCTGACTGATGTGAAGCTACTTTTCTCCATCATTCTATCAGCAGACAGCGTGAAGCTACTTTTCTCCATCATTCTATCAGCAGACAGCGTGAAGCTACTTTTCTCCATCATTCTATCAGCAGACAGCACTCTGACTGATGTGAAGCTACTTTTCTCCATCATTCTATCAGCAGACAGCACTCTGACTGATGTGAAGCTACTTTTCTCCATCATTCTATCAGCAGACAGCACTCTGACTGATGTGAAGCTACTTTCTCCATCATTCTATCAGCAGACAGCACTCTGACTGATGTGGAGCTAGACACAAACACACACACATGAACACACTCGAACACTCAGTCCATCTCATCTCAAACTCAACTGTAGACAAACTGGGATCCTCTCTGTCACACACACTGAAACTCAGTATCTGAACAGACTCAGTCTGCCACAAACCAAGATCACTCTGCTCACTCTTCTCTACCGCACTGCCTCCCTTTCTCTTCCTTATGGTCTATAACTCCTTCCATCCCTGCCTCCTTTGTGTCTCTCTCTCTCCCTCTCTCTCTCTCTCTCTCCCTCTCTCACTCCCTCTCTCTCTGTCTCTTTCCCTTCTGCTCCCTCCCTCTCATCCCTTTCTTTCTCTCGCTCTCACTCCCTCTCTCTCACCCCCTCCCTCCATCCCTCCATCTCTCCCTCCGCTTCGGCCTCAATGACACACCTTCAGACAGGAGAGATGTGAGTCAAAGGAAGGTCAGACTGGCTTCATGGTGAGCTGACCATGACATCTCATTTACTGCAATAATACTCTTCAGATAAAGCTTCTGCTATCCCCCTGAGTGGTCAGCGCAAAGGGAGGAAATGGGTTTAAAGTCCTGCAAACACACAAACACCCTTGTGCATACACACACATTTCCAGACATATGCATGGATATACACAGCGTACACACACACTGTCCAGAGAGGCTAGAGAACTGTGACCTCCACTGTCTCCACAGGGGAGAATGGAGAGTTGAAAGGAGAGAAGGGGAGGGGAGGGGAGGGGAGGGGAGGGGAGGGGAGGGGAGGGGAGGGGAGGGGAAAGACAGAGAGAGAGAGACAGAGAGAGAGAGAGTACGCATCACAGAGTGATGAAATGTAATTGGTTCTCACTCGCAGCTTCAGAAAGGTATTAAAACATAATACAAAAAGGTACAGCAATGCTTCAACAATGGAAGTTGAACTTTATTTATTATTTATTATTTCCCCAAATGTCCTCTGTAAATACCCTGATGGAAGCTACAGCCCTAGAGTGAGATCCACTGGTGGACGGAGAATGAGTGCCTTGAGCTGCAAGTGGGTTACTAAAGGCTACAGCACAATAGGCTAATAAAAACAGTATGTCCTACACTATTTTTTATTTTGCCATTATTTTACCAGGTAAGTTGACTGAGAACACATTCTCATTTACAGCAACAACCTGGGGAATAGTTACAGGGGAGAGGAATAAGCCAATTATAAACTGGGGATTATTAGGTGACCATGATGGTTTGAGGGCCAGATTGGGAATATAACCAGGACACCAGGGTTAGCACCTCTACTCTTACGATAAGTGCCATGGGATCTTTAATGATCTCAGAGAGTCAGGACACCTGTTTAACTTCCCATCCGAAAGATGGCACCCTACACAGGGCAGTGTCACTGCCCTGGGGCATTGGGATAGTTTTTAGACCAGAGGAAAGAGTGCCTCCTACTGGCCCTCCAACACCACTTCCAGCAGCATCTGGTCTCCCATCCAAGGACTGACCAGGACCAACCCTGCTTAGCTTCAGAAGCAAGCTAGCAGTGGTATGCTGCTGGTGAAGTATGTCCTACAGTATATCTAGAGCATGTCCTACAGTATATCTACAGTATATCTACAGTATGTCCTACAGTATATCTAGAGTATGTCCTACTGTATATCTACAGTATGTCCTACAGTATATCTACAGTATATCTACAGTATGTCCAACAGTATATCTACAGTATATCTACAGTATGTTCTACAGTATGTCCTACAGTATATATACAGTATGTCCTACAGTATATGCTATAGTATGTCCTACAGTATATCTACAGTATGTCCTACAGTATATCTACAGTATGTCCACAAGTATATCTACAGTATGTCCACAAGTATATGCTAGAGTATGTCCTACAGTATATCTACAGTATGTCCTTCAGTATATCTACAGTATGTCCTACAGTATATCTATAGTATGTCCTACAGTATATGCAAGAGCATGTTCTACAGTATATCTACAGTATGTCCTTCAGTATATCTACAGTATGTCCTACAGTATATCTACAGTGTGTCCTACAGTAAATCTACAATATGTCCTACAGTATATACTATAGTATGTCCTACAGTATTTCGACAGAATGTCCTACAGTATATCTATAGTATGCCCTACAGTATATCTACAGTATATCCTACAGTATATGCAAGAGCATGTTCTACAGTATGTCGTACAGTATATCTACAGTATGTCCTACAGTATATGCTAGTGTATGTACTACAGTAAGTCCTACAGTATGTCCTTCAGTATATCTACAGTATGTCCTACAGTATATGTTAGAGTATGTACTAAAGTATGTCCTACAGTATGTCCTTCAGTATATCTACAGTATGTCCTAGAGTATGTCCTACAGTTTAACTTCCCATCCGAAAGATGGCACCCTACACAGGGCAGTGTCACTGCCCTGGGGCATTGGGATAGTTTTTAGACCAGAGGAAAGAGTGCCTCCTACTGGCCCTCCAACACCACTTCCAGCAGCATCTGGTCTCCCATCCAAGGACTGACCAGGACCAACCCTGCTTAGCTTCAGAAGCAAGCTAGCAGTGGTATGCTGCTGGTGAAGTATGTCCTACAGTATGTCCTACAGTATATCTAGAGCATGTCCTACAGTATATCTACAGTATATCTACAGTATGTCCTACAGTATATCTAGAGTATGTCCTACTGTATATCTACAGTATGTCCTACAGTATATCTACAGTATATCTACAGTATGTCCTACAGTATATCTACAGTATATCTACAGTATGTTCTACAGTATGTCCTACAGTATATATACAGTATGTCCTACAGTATATGCTATAGTATGTCCTACAGTATATCTACAGTATGTCCTACAGTATATCTACAGTATGTCCACAAGTATATCTACAGTATGTCCACAAGTATATGCTAGAGTATGTCCTACAGTATATCTACAGTATGTCCTTCAGTATATCTACAGTATGTCCTACAGTATATCTATAGTATGTCCTACAGTATATGCAAGAGCATGTTCTACAGTATATCTACAGTATGTCCTTCAGTATATCTACAGTGTGTCCTACAGTAAATCTACAATATGTCCTACAGTATATACTATAGTATGTCCTACAGTATATCGACAGAATGTCCTACAGTATATCTATAGTATGCCCTACAGTATATCTACAGTATGTCCTACAGTATATGCAAGAGCATGTTCTACAGTATGTCGTACAGTATATCTACAGTATGTCCTACAGTATATGTTAGAGTATGTACTAAAGTATGTCCTACAGTATGTCCTTCAGTATATCTACAGTATGTCCTAGAGTATGTCCTACAGTATGTCCTACAGTATATGCTAGAGTATTTCCTAGAGTATGTCCTACAGTATGTCCTTCAGTATATCTACAGTATGTCCTAGAGTATGTCCTACAGTATGTCCTTCAGTATATCTACAGTATGTCCTTCAGTATATCTACAGTATGTCCTACAGTATGTCCTACAGTATGTCCTTCAGTATATCTACAGTATGTCCTAGAGTATGTCCTACAGTATATCTACATTATGTCCTACATTATTGGCCTACATACAATACCATAATATCAAAGTGGATTTTTTTTCTTGCAGTTTTACAAATGTATTAAAAATAAAAAGCTATAATGTCTTGAGTCAATGAGTATTCAACCCCTTTATTATGGCAAGCCTACATATGTTCAGGAGTAAACATTTGCTTAACAAGTAATGTCCTACAGTATGTCCTACAGTATGTCCTATATTATATGTAAAGTACAGTATGTCCTACAGTATGTCCTACAGTATATACTACAGTATGTCCTACAGTATGTCCTATATTATATGTAAAGTACAGTATGCCATACAGTATGTCCTACAGTATGTCCTATATTATATGTAAAGTACAGTATGTCCTACAGTATGTCCTACAGTATGTCCTATATTATATGTAAAGTACAGTATGTCCTACAGTATGTCCTACAGTATGTCCTACAGTATGTCCTATATTATATGTAAAGTACAGTATGTCCTACAGTATGTCCTATATTATATGTAAAGTACAGTATGTCCTACAGTATGTCCTACAGTATATACTACAGTATGTCCTACAGTATGTCCTACAGTATGTCCTATATTATATGTAATGTACAGTATGTCCTACAGTATGTCCTACAGTATATACTACAGTATGTCCTACAGTATGTCCTACAGTATGTCCTATATTATATGTAAAGTACAGTATGTCCTACAGTATGTCCTACAGTATATACTACAGTATGTCCTACAGTATGTCCTATATTATATGTAAAGTACAGTATGCCATACAGTATGTCCTACAGTATGTCCTATATTATATGTAAAGTACAGTATGTCCTACAGTATGTCCTACAGTATGTCCTATATTATATGTAAAGTACAGTATGTCCTACAGTATGTCATACAGTATGTCCTACAGTATGTCCTATATTATATATAAAGTACAGTATGTCCTACAGTATGTCCTATATTATATGTAAAGTACAGTATGTCCTACAGTATGTCCTACAGTATATACCACAGTATGTCCTACAGTATGTCCTACAGTATGTCCTATATTATATGTAAAGTACAGTATGTCCTACAGTATGTCCTACAGTATATACTACAGTATGTCCTACAGTATGTCCTATATTATATGTAAAGTACAGTATGCCATACAGTATGTCCTACAGTATGTCCTATATTATATGTAAAGTACAGTATGTCCTACAGTATGTCCTACAGTATGTCCTACAGTATATCCTTCAGTATGTCCTATATTATATGTAAAGTACAGTATGTCCTACAGTATGTCCTATATTATATGTAAAGTACAGTGTCCTACAGTATGTCCTACAGTATATACTACAGTATGTCCTACAGTATATCCTTCAGTATGTCCTATATTATATGTAAAGTACAGTATGTCCTACAGTATGTCCTACAGTATATCCTACAGTATATCCTTCAGTATGTCCTATATTATATGTAAAGTACAGTATGTCCTACAGTATGTCCTACAGTATATACTACAGTATGCCATACAGTATGTCCTACAGTATGTCCTATATTATATGTAAAGTACAGTATGTCCTACAGTATATACTACAGTATGCCATACAGTATGTCCTACAGTATGTCCTATATTATATGTAAAGTACAGTATGTCCTACAGTATGTCCTACAGTATGTCCTACAGTATATCCTACAGTATATCCTTCAGTATGTCCTATATTATATGTAAAGTACAGTATGCCATACAGTATGTCCTACAGTATATACTACAGTATGCCATACAGTAAATTGGTTTCTCAAATGATTTGCCCTGCCTGGTTCACCAACTACTTCTCCGACAGAGTTCAGTGTGCCAAACCTGAGGGCCTGTTATCCGGGTCTCTGGCAGTCTCTATGGGGTGCCACAGGGTTTAATTCTTGGGTCGATTCTGCTGGTGAGTCTGATCCACCTCTACGCAGACGACACCATTCTGTATACGTCTGGCCCTTCTTTGGACACTGTGTTTACAACCCTCCAGACAAGCTTCAATGCCATACAACTCTCCTTCCGTG
Source organism: Oncorhynchus kisutch (assembly GCF_002021735.2). Lineage (NCBI taxonomy): Eukaryota > Metazoa > Chordata > Actinopteri > Salmoniformes > Salmonidae > Oncorhynchus > Oncorhynchus kisutch. The sequence goes on along the minus strand of NW_022261983.1, from coordinate 219,229 downwards.
GCCTTCAACTGCTCTTAAATACAAGTAAAGCTAAATGCATGCTCTTCAACCGATCGCTGCCTGCACCTGCCCGCCCGTCCAGCATCACTACTCTGGACGGATCTGACTTAGAATATGTGGACAACTACAAATACCTAGGTGTCTTGTTAGACTGTAAACTCTCCTTCCAGACTCACATAAAACATCTCCAATCCGAAGTTAAATCTAGAATCAGCTTCCTATTTCGCAACAAAGCATTCTTCACTCATGCTGCCAAACATACCCTCGTAAAACTGACCATCTTACCGATCCTTGACTTCGGCATTTACAAAATAGCCTCCAGAACCCTACTCAACTAATTGGATGCTGTCGATCACAGTGCCACCTGCTTTGTCACCAAAGCCCCATATACTAACCACCACTGCGACCTGTACGCTCTGGCCCTCGCTTCATACTCATCGCCAAACCCACTGACTCCAGGTCATCTACAAGACCCTGCTAGGTAAAGTCCCGCCTTATCTCTGCTCGCTGGTCACCATAGCTGCACCCACGCGTTCCAGCATGTATATCTCTCTGGTCACCCCCAAAACCAATTCTTCCTTTGGCTGCCTCTCCTTCCAGTTTTCTGCTGCCAATGACTGGAAAGAACTACAAAAATCTTTGAAACTGGAAACACTTATCTCCCTCACTAGCTTTAAGCACCAGTTGTCAGAGCAGCTCACAGATTACTGCGCCTGTACATAGCCCATCTATAAATAACCCAAACAACTACCTCTTTCCCTACTGTATTTATTTATTTATTTTGCCCCTTTGCACCCCAGTAGTTCTACTTTGCACACTCATCTACTGTCAAATCTACCATTCCAGTGTTTTAATTGCTATATTGTATTTACTTCGCACCATGGCCTATTTATTGCCTTTACCTCCCTTATCTCACCTCATTTGCTCACATTATATATAGACTTATTTTTCTACTGTATTATTGACTGTATGTTTGTTTTACTCCATGTGTAACTCTGTGTTGTTGTATCTGTCGAACTGCTTTGCTTTATCTTGGCCAGGTCACAGTTGTAAATGAAAACTTGTTCTCAACTTGCCTACCTGGTTAAATAAAGGTGAAAAAATAAATATAGAAATAAATATCCTACAGTATATCTACAATACAGTATATCCTACAGTAAGTTCAACAGTATGTCCTACAATATATCTACAATACTGTACATGCTACAGTACAGTAAGTCCTACAGTATATCCTACAGCATGTCCTACATTGTTCCCACTGTTTCTAGGCCGTCATTGAAAGTAAGAATTTGTTCTTAACTGACTTGCCTGGTTAAATAAAGTAAAAATTTAAAATAAAAAAATTAAATGTAAAGTACAGTATGTCCTACAGTATATACTACAGTATGTCCTACAGTATATGCTACAGTACTGTACATCCTACAGTATGTCCTACCGTATATGCTACAGTATGTCCTACAGTGTATGCTACAGTATGTCCTACAGTGTATGCTACAGTACTGTACGTCCTACAGTATGTTCTACAGTGTATTCTACAGTATTGTACGTCCTACAGTATGTCCTACAGTATATGCTACAGTATGTCCTACAGTATATGCTACAGTACTGTACGTCCTACAGTATGTCCTACAGTATATGCTACAGTACTGTACATCCTACAGTATGTCCTACAGTATATACTACACTATGTCCTACAGTATATGCTACAGTACTGTATGTCCTACACTATGTCCTACAGTATATGCTACAGTATGTCCTACAGTGTATGCTACAGTACTGTACGTCCTACAGTATGTCCTACAGTATATGCTACAGTACTGTACATCCTACAGTATGTCCTACAGTATATACTACACTATGTCCTACAGTATATGCTACAGTACTGTATGTCCTACACTATGTCCTACAGTATATGCTACAGTATGTCCTACAGTGTATGCTACAGTACTGTACGTCCTACAGTATGTCCTACAGTATATACTACAGTATGTCCTACAGTATATGCTACAGTACTGTATGTCCTGCAGTATATGCTACAGTACTGTACGTCCTACAGTATGTCCAACAGTATATGCTACAGTACTGTACGTCCTACAGTATGTCCTACAGTATATGCTACAGTATGTCCTACAGTATATACTACAGTATGTCCTACAGTATATGCTACAGTACTGTACGTCCTACAGTATGTCCTACAGTATATGCTACAGTATGTCCTACAGTATATACTACAGTATGTCCTACAGTATATGCTACAGTACTGTACGTCCTGCAGTATGTCCAACAGTATATACTACAGTATGTCCTACAGTATATGCTACAGTATTGTACGTCCTACAGTATGTCCAACAGTATATACTACAGTATGTCCTACAGTATATGCTACAGTACTGTACGTCCTACAGTATATACTACAGTATGTCCTACAGTATATGCTACAGTACTGTATGTCCTGCAGTATATGCTACAGTACTGTACGTCCTACAGTATGTCCAACAGTATATGCTACAGTACTGTACGTCCTACAGTATGTCCTACAGTATATGCTACAGTATGTCCTACAGTATATACTACAGTATGTCCTACAGTATATGCTACAGTACTGTACGTCCTACAGTATGTCCTACAGTATATGCTACAGTATGTCCTACAGTATATACTACAGTATGTCCAACAGTATATGCTACAGTACTGTATGTCCTACAGTATGTCCTACATTATATGCTACAATATAAACTACAGTATATGCTACAGTACTGTACATCCTACAGTATGTCCTACAGTATATACTACAGTATGTCCTACAGCATATGCTACAGTATGCCCTACAGTATATGCTACAGTACTGTACATCCTACAGTATGTCCTACAGTATATACTACAGTATGTCCTACAGTATATGCTACAGTATGTCCTACAGTGTATGCTACAGTACTGTACGTCCTACAGTATGTTCTACAGTGTATGCTACAGTATAAACTACAGTATATGCTACAATACTGTACATCCTACAGTATGTCCTACAGTATGCTACAGTACTGTACGTCCTGTGTAGTGTAGTCTAGTCATAGGCTGTACTGATGTACTGAGGTGTCCTGTCATACAGATCTCACTCTGATCAACATTCACCTGGCGTTGCATCACTCTATCATTTTTACTATTTCAGTCAGGCACTAGCATTGGGAGCCCAGCTCAGCCAGAGGACCCTATGCTAATTGGCTATAATTGCCCAAATTCTCAGAGGTAAGAAGTCAGAATATGCATACTGAACAAACACACACAGAAACACACACACACACGCATTATCTCTCTTCCACACACACACACACACACACACACACACACACACACACACACACACACACACACACACACACACACACACACACACACACACACACACACACACACATACACACACACACACTGATTACATAATGACTACTGCCTCATGATCACCTCTCTCTACAGCAGCTGTTAACACAATAGAGGTGTAAAGAGGGGATCAATCATAATCACAGTCATCTCTCTCTCTCTCTCTCTCACTTTCTTTAATTCTCTCTCTTTCTTTAACTCTCTCTCTTTCTTTAATTCTCTCTCTCTCTTTTCTTTAACTCTCTCTCTTTCTTTAATTCTCTCTCTCTCTCTCTTTATTTAATTCTCGCTCTCTCTTTCTTTAATTCTCTTTCTTTCTTTAATTCTCTCTCTCTCTCTCTCTCTCTCTCTCTCTCTCTCTCTCTCTCTCTCTCTCTCTCTCTCTCCCTGTGTCTCTCTCTCTCTTTCTTTAATTCTCTCTCTTTCATTCTCTCTCTCTCCTTCTTATTTCTCTCTCTCTTTCTTTAATTATCTCTCTCTCTTTCTTTAATTCTCTCTCTCTTTCTTTAATTCTCTCTCTCTCTTTCTTTAATTCTCTCTCTCTCTGTGGAAAGGGTTTTACATGGCACCCAAAAGGGTTCTACCTGGGAAAAAAAGGGTTCTTCAAAGGGTTCTCCTATGTGGACAGCCAAAGAACTCTTTTAGGTTGTAGATAGCAGTGTAGTAAAGACAGTGTTAGTAAAGATACTGTTCCATCAATGTGGATAGGGGGGTGTTCCCTCTGCTGTTTCCTGAAGTCCACAATCAGATCCGGTGTCTTTATGTGCAAACTGCACACACACACACACACACACACACACACACACACACACACACACACACACACACACACACACACACACACACACACACACACACACACACACACACACACACACACACGTGTTCAAAGCCTTATTCATATAAGCATTAGTCATATCTGGAAATAGCCCCAAAACGTTCCATCTCTCCTGCCTGTTTCTGTGCCAGGTATGAATGGTATTGGAGCAGCTGTGACTCAGTGCCTGGTGTATCTACAGTATTAACCTGTACTAACTCCCTGATAGAGGGAGCAAGGAGGAGAGGAGAAGGGGAGTGGAGGAGTTAGAGTGTGGAGGGGAAGACAAGTGAGTGGAGGGATATGAGGGAGAGAGGAGGATGGAGTAGAGGTAGTATAGAGGTGAAGGGTGGAAAAGGAGAGAGGAGAGGAGAGGAGAGGAGAGCAGAGGAGAGGAGAGGAGAGGAGAGGAGAGGAGAGGAGAGGAGAGGAGAGGAGAGGAGAGGAGAGGAGAGGAGAGGAGAGGAGAGGAGAGGAGAGGAGAGGAGAGGAGAGGAGAGGAGAGGAGAGGAGAGGAGAGGAGAGGAGAGGAGAGGAGAGGAGAGGAGAGGAGAGAGACTTCCACAAAGCTGTGAACGATCTGAAAGACAAGGCAAGAAGGGCATTCTATGCCATCAAAAGGAACATACATTTCAACATACCAATTAGGATCTGACTAAAAATACTTGAATCCGTCATAGAGCCCATTGCCCTTTACGGTTGTGAGGTCTGTGGTCCGCTCACCAACCAAGACTTCACAAAATGGGACAAACACCAAATTGAGACTCTGCATACAGAATTCTGCAAAAAATCCTCCGTGTACAACGTAGAACACCAAATAATGCATGCAGAGCAGAATTAGGCCGATACCCACTAATTATCAAAATCCAGAAAAGAGCTGTTGTATTCTACAACCACCTAAAAGGAAGCGATTCCCACAAAGCCATCACCTACAGAGAGATGAACCTGGAGAAGAGTCCCCTAAGCAAGCTGGTCCTGGGGCTCTGTTCACAAACACAAACATACCCCACAGAGCCCCAGGACAGCAGCACAATTAGACCCAACCAAATCATGAGAAAACAAAAAGATAATTACTTGACACATAGGAAAGAATTAACAAAAAAACAGCAAACTAGAATGCTATTTGGCCCTACACAGAGAGTACACAGTGGCAGAATACCTGTCCACTGTGACTGACCCAAACTTAAGGAAAGCTTTGAATATGTACAGACTTAGTGCACACTGCCCACAAAAGGAGGTGGAAACTGAGCTGCAATTCCTAACCTCCTGCCCAATGTATGACTATATTAGAGATACATATTTCCCTCAGATTACACAGATCCACAAAGAATTTGAAAACAAATCCAATTTTGATATACTCCCATATCTACTGGGTGAAATTCCACAGTGTGCCATCACAGCAGCAAGATTTGTGACCTGTTGCCACAAGAAAAGGGCAACCAGTGAAGAACAAACACCATTGTAAATACAACCTATATTGATGTTTTTATTTTCCCTTGTGTACTTTAACCATTTGTACATTGTTACAACACTGTATATACATAATATGACATTTGTAATGTCTTTATTGTTTTGAAACTTCTGTATGTGTAATGTTTACTGTTCATTTTTATTGTTTATTTCACTTTTGTATATTATCTCCCTCACTTGCTTTGGCAATGTTAACACATGTTTCCCATGCCAATAAAGCCCCTTGAACTGAATTGAGAGAGAGAGAGAGAGAGAGAGAGAGAGAGAGAGAGAGAGAGAGAGAGAGAGAGAGAGAGAGAGAGAGGGAGAGAGGGAGAGGGAGAGGGAGAGAGAGAGAGAGAGAGAGAGAGAGAGAGAGAGAGAGAGAGAGAGAGAGAGAGAGAGAGGCTGGAGGAGTGATGGAGGTCTCAAGGTGACGACATGAGTGTTTACAGAACACTTCATTACAGTAAAGGAGTGTGTCAGGTCAGCACCACCTGGCTTTCTAGCTTTGACACCTGTGTGTGTGTGTGTTCGTGTGTGGGTGGAAATGCTCGCATTTGTGCTCACATTCGTGTGCATTTGAAAGACAGAGAGAAAAAGAAAGATCTAGCAATAGTGTCAGTCTCTGTCTGATGAGTCTATAGCTTCCATGTAGACACTATTACATACTGTAACATCCTCCATACTAGTAGATGGAAAGCTTCCATGTAGACACTATTACATACTGTAACATCCTCCATACTAGTAGATGGAAAGCTTCCATGTAGACACTGTTTCATACTGTAACATCCTCCATACTAATAGATGGAAAGCTTCCATGTAGACACTGTTACATACTGTAACATCCTCCATACTAATAGATGGAAAGCTTCCATGTAGACACTGTTTCATACTGTAACATCCTCCATACTAATAGATGGAAAGCTTCCATGAGGACACTGTTACATACTGTAACATCCTCCATACTAATAGATGGAAAGCTTCCATGAGGACACTGTTACATACTGTAACATCCTCCATACTAATAGATGGAAAGCTTCCATGTAGACACTGTTACATACTGTAACATCCTCCATACTAATAGATGGAAAGCTTCCATGTAGACACTGTTACATACTGTAACATCCTTCATACTAATAGATGGAAAGCTTCCATGTAGACACTGTTACATACTGTAACATCCTCCATACTAATAGATGGAAAGCTTCCATGTAGACACTGTTACATACTGTAACATCCTCCATACTAATAGATGGAAAGCTTCCATGTAGACAATGTTACATACTGTAAGATCCTCCATACAAATAGATGGAAAGCTTCAATGGCAGAGTAAAAGAGGTGTAGAAGAGAGGAGGATAAATGGGATACATTGAGACAGATACTCATGACTACTGTCACTGTGCTCCAATCCCAGTGTCCTGTTAAGTGCATGTGAATATGTGAGTGGTTGCCTGTTAACGACCAGACTGAGACAATCGGTGACATCATAGCCCAGACTACCCACGCTCCCCGGCAGCCCTGCATGACCTCACGGGCAGCCACTTCCTCATTCCCGGTCTTTTTCTCTGTCCGTGTGTGTGTGTGTGTGTGTGTGTGTGTCTGTCCATTCTGCTCTTAGTGTCGTGACAGGGTCGTGACCTATCAGTTGACTTCACACAATGTCCTCTGAAGTTGCTAATGTCTATCCTAGGTTGGGGTTATGTTGATGCGAATGTTGTGAGAACATTCATGGGTCTTATTGGGCTCGCTCCGTTGACCAGGATGATTCTGTCTGCCCTTCCCTCTCTCTCTTTCTCTCTCTTCCTCTCTGTATCTTTCGCTCTCTCTCTCTCTCTCTCTCTCTCTCTCTCTCTCTCTCTCTCTCTCTCTCTCTCTCTCTCTCTCTCTCTCTCTCACACACTCTTTCTCTCTCTCCTTCTAGCCCCTGAGCGTAACAGTGCCCTGGGACATGTCCTTAAATTAGTGGGGCATGAGAATCCTTCTCCCTCTGCCTCCTTTCCCTCCCCATCTTTCTATCCCTCACTCTCTATTTTCCTTTACCTTTCTCTCACCTCATCCCTCAACCATTCATCTTTCCCAACCCTCTGTCCATCAGCCTGTTTTATCATCCTATAAAAAACACTCTATCCATCCTCCCCTCCTTTGTGTTTGGCTGTGGATAGCTGCTGTGCATCAGACCCTATCCCTCCATCTGAACACTATTAAACAGTCTATAGGCCACACACACACACACACACACACACACACACACACACACACACACACACACACACACACACACACACACACACACACACACACACACACACACACACACACACACACACACACACACACACACACACACACACACACACACACACACCTAATCACTATCTTTCTGCTTTTATCCATTTTATCTCTACACCCCATGCACCCCATCAGGCTGCTCACTACAGTGTTACCAGAAAATGGTTTGAATGGCTCAAAACACACACATCAGTGAAGATCTGTCTGCTTCACACGGTAATGGAACGGCATGGGGCAGGAATGGGTTGGAGAGTGAGAGAAGAAAAGAGAGAGACAGGAGACAGCATGGAACCTCTTTCAGAGAAGACTGAAGACAGTGTGCTGTGTATTTGGTCACCCCTGAGCTTGTTAAACCCACCCATTTACAGTAATCCACATCAGGGTAGCTAATCTCCCTCCCCACAGAGACCTGCTAACACATGAACACCCTGCCACTACCACTGTCTCTCTCAATACTCCAAGTGGCTTCCTCTCCTCGTTTCCTTACAGAATCACTGCTACCATCCACTACCTTTGTGCCCCAGAGCAAGGCACTCCCCTATATACTGTACCTCCAGAGGAGCTGCACTGCAGCAGACTGGCTAACCCTGTGCTCCTAACACATTATTGTATGTTGAGTGTATGTCGTTGATGTCAGGGAGGGTTGGGATTGGTAGCAGAGCCAAAGACACATTTCCTTCACCAAATAAAGGACTATTCTAATTATGCTCATCAGTGCTCCCACGTTAATGGGAATTGTCTCATGCCAGCTAGACTTCTAGTTGGATGAGCAGAGAGGATGATGATTCACCATGACTGCATCAGGCCTATGTGTCATAACTTACCATGCTTGGTTTGAGCCTCAAATAGTGGGCTTTTGGGCCAAAGGAGAATTGAGGGATGGAGAGACGAAAAGAAGGCATCTACTAAGAACATAAATTAGCATCTACTAAGAACATAAATTAGCATCTATTAAGAACATAACTTAGCATCTACTAAGAACATAAATTAGCATCTACTAAGAACATAACTTAGCATCTACTAAGAGCATAAATTAGCATCTACTAAGAGCATAACTTCATGTAAAAAGGATGTCAGAAGAAGAAAAAGTCCTGTCTGTATGTAATGCTCTAGGCTGTGATGATGTGGTCCTGTCCTGTGTTTTGTTATGTGTTATACTGTATGTCTAACCAGAGTATGGCTAGTAGGGTGGCTCTACTGTGGAGCCTGGAACTACTATGTTTATGTTGGTTAATGTTTTAACCAAGAGGACCACAATGGAAATACGTTTTCAAACCTTTTTGTGTCATCCTCGATGATCGTAAAAATATTTATTTATTTCACCTTTATTTAACCAGGTAAGCTAGTTGAGAACAAGTTCTCATTTGCAACTGCGACCTGGCCAAGATAAAGTAGTTTGACACATACAACAACACAGTGTTACACATGGAATGAACAAAACATACAGTCAATAATACATTAGAAAAGAAAGAAAACAAAGCCTACATACAGTGAGTGCAAATAAGGTCAAATAAGGGAGTTAAGGCAATAAATAGGCCATGGTGGCGAAGTAATTACAATATGGGAATCAAACACTGTAATGGTAGATGTGCAAAAGATGGATGTGCAAGTAGAAATACTGTGGTGCAAAAGGAGCAAAATAAATAAATACAGTATGGGGATGAGGTAGATAGATGGGCTGTATATAGATGGGCTATGAACAGGTGCAGTGATCTGTGAGCTGCTCTGACAGCTGGTTCTTAAAGCTAGTGAGGGAGATGGGAATCTCCAGCTTCAGTGATTTCAGTGGCAGCAGAGAACTGGAAGGAAAGGCGACCAAAGTAGGAATTGGCTTTGGGGGTGACCAGTGAGCTATACCTGCTGGAGTGTGTGCTACGAGTAGGTGCTGCTATGGTGACTAGAGAGCTGAGATAGGGCGGGGCTTTACCTAGCAGAGACTTGTAGATAACCAGTAGCCAGTGGGTTTGGCGACGAGTATGAAGCGAGGCCCAGCCAACGAGAGCGTACAGGTCGCAGTGGTGGGTAGTATATGGGGCTTTGGTGACAAAACGGATGGCACTGTGATAGAGTACATCCAGTTTGCTGAGTAGAGTGTTGGAGGCTATTTTATAGATGACATCGCCAAAGTCTAGGATCGGTAGGATGGTCAGTTTTACGAGGGTATGTTTGGCAGCATGAGTGAAGGAAGCTTTGTTGCGAAATAGGAAGCTGATTCTAGATTTAATTTTTGATTGGAGATGCTTAATGTGAGTCTGGAAGGAGAGTTTACAGTCTAGCCAGACACCTAGGTATTTGTAGTTATCCACGTATTCTAAGTCAGAGCCGTCCAGAGTAGTGATGTTGGATGGGCGGGCAGGTGCGGGCAATGATCGGTTGAATAGCATGCGTTTAGTTTTATTTGCGTTTAAGAGCAGTTGGAGGCCACGGAAGGAGAGCTTTATGGCATTGAAGCTCATCTGGAGGTTAGTTAACACAGTGTCCAAAGAAGGGCCAGACGTATACAGAATGGTGTCGTCTGCATAGAGGTGGATTAGAGAATCACCAGCAGCAAGAACGACATCATTGATGTATACAGACAAGAGAGTCGGTCCGAGAATTGAACCCTGTGGCACCCCCATAGAGACTGCCAGAGATCCGGACAACAGGCCCTCCGATTTGACACACTGAGCTCTATCAGAGAAGTAGTTGGTGAACCAGGCGAGGCAATCATTTGAGAAACCAAGGCTGTTGAGTCTGCCAATAAGAATGTGGGGATTGACAGAGTCGAAAGCCTTGGCCAGGTCGATGAATACAGCTGCACAGTAATGTCTCTTATTGATGGCGGTTATGATATCATTAAGGACCTTGAGCGTGGCTGAGGTGCACCCATTACCAGCTCGGAAACCAGATTGCATAGCGGAGAAGGTACGATGTGATTCAAAATGGTCAGTAATCTGTTTGTTAACTTGGCTTTCGAAGACCTTAGAGATGCAGGGCAGGATAGATACAGGTCTGCAGCAGTTTGGGTCTAGAGTGTCTCCCCCTTTGAAGAGGGGGATGACCGCTTTCCAATCTTTGGGAATCTCAGACGATACGAAAGAGAGGTTGAACAGGCTAGTAATAGGGGTTGCAACAATTTCGGCAAATTTCGGCAGAAAGAGAGGGTCCAGATTGTCTTGCCCGGCTGATTTGTAGGGGTCCAGATTTTGCAGCTCTTTCAGAACATCAGCGATCTGGATATGGGTGAAGGAGAAATGGTGGGGGCTTGGGCGGGTTGCTGTGGAGGGTGCCGGGCAGTTGGCCGGGGTAGGGGTAGCCAGGTGGAAAGCATGGCCAGCCGTAGAAAAATGCTTATTGAAATGCTCAATTATAGTGGATTTGTCAGTTGTAACAGTGTTTCCTAGCCTCAGTGCAGTGGGCAGCTGGGTGGAGGTGCTCTTATTCTCCATGGACTTTACAGTGTCCCAGAACTTTTTGAGTTTGTACTGCAGATTTGCAAATTTCTGTTTAAAGATGTGCACATTTCTGTTTAAAAAAGCTAGCCTTAGCTTTCCTAACTGCCTGTGTATATTGGTTCCTAACTTCCCTGAAAAGTTGCATATCACGGAGGCTATTCGATGCTAATGCAGAACGCCACAGGATGTTTTTGTGCTGGTCAAGGGCAGACAGGTCTGGAGTAAACCAAGGGCTATATCTATTCCTGGTTCTACATTTTTTGAATGGGGAATGCCTATTTAAGATGGTGAGGAAGGCACTTTTAAAGAATAACCAGGCATCCTCTACTGTCGGGATGAGGTCAATGTCGTTCCAGGATACCCGGGCCAGGTCCATTAGAAAGGCCTGCTCGCAGAAGTGTTTTAGGGAGCGTTTGACAGTGATGAGGGGTGATCGTTTGCTCGCAGAACCCATTACGGATGCAGGCAATGAGGCAGTGATCGCTGAGATCTTGGTTGAAAACAGCAGAGGTGTATTTGGAGGGTGAGTTAGTTAGGATGATATCTATGAGGGTGCCCGTGTTTACGGATTTGGGGTTATATCTGGTAGGTTCATTGATAAATTGTGTGAGATTGAGGGCATCAAGCTTAGATTGTAGGATGGCCGGGGTGTTAAGCATGTCCCAGTTTAGGTCACCTAGCAGCACGAGCTCAGAAGATAGATGGGGGGCAATCAAATCACATATGGTGTAGAGGGCACAGCCGGGGGCAGAGGGTGGTCTATAGCAAGCGGCAACAGTGAGAGACTTAATTTTTAGAAGTAGAAACTCAAATTGTTTGGGTACAGACCTGGATAGTAAGACAGAACTCTGCAGGTTATCTTTGCAGTCAATTGCAACACCAGTTCTATCAGTTCTATCTTGTTCTATCTTGTCGGAAAATGTTATAGTTAGGAATGGAAATTTCAAGGTTTTTGGTGGTCTTCCTAAGCCAGGATTCAGACACAGCTAGGACATCCAGATTGGTGGAGTGTGCTAATAAAACAAACTTAGGGAGGCTTCTAATGTGAACATGCATGAAACCAAGGCTTTTACGGTTGCAAGTCGACAAATGAGAGAGTCTGGGGGATGGGAGTGGAGGTAGACACTACAGGGCCTGGATTAACCTCTACATCACCAGAGGAACAGAGGAGGAGTAGGATAAGGGTATGGCTAAAGACTAACAGAACTGGACGCCTAGTACGTTCAGAACAGAGAGTAAAAGGAGCAGATTTCTGGGCACGGTAGAATATATTCAAGGCATAATGTACAGACAAAGGTATAGTAGGATGTGAATACAGTGGGGGTAAACCTGTGCATATAGTGATAATGTAAGAGATATTGTCTCTAGAAATAGCATTTAAACCAGGTGATGTCACTGCGTGTGTGGAGGGGTGGAACTAAATTGTTAGCCGATGCGTGTTGAGCAGTGCTAGAGGCTCTACAGTGAAATCAAACAATAGTTACAAACCAGAACAGCAATCGACACGGCATGGTGACGTTAAGGGAAAGGCATGCGTAGCCATGTGATCATACAAGTCCAGTGCGTGGCTTCAGGCAGCTAGCGGCACGGGGCTAGCAGGCTAACAGAAAGGCCTTAGAGGGATGACGTGACGGAGGGAAGTCTGTTGTGGCCCCCTCGTGCAGTTACATCAGCGGATGGATCAGCAGGGCTCCGTGTGGTAAACCAGGCCAATTGGCCAATTACAAAATATGTATTGTGGCCGAAGACATATGTCCGAAGGGCCTCTTAAGTCAGCAGTCCAATGTGCTTTAGATAGCTAGCAGGCCGCAGATTAGCGGCTGTGCGTTCAGGGGTGTTAGCTGCTATAATTCCAGGTGGGAAAAAAATAATCACAATAATCATAATAAAAAATATTTTTATTTTTATTTTAAATAGGTAAATGCATTATCCACATGTGTGGTTGTATTGTGTTTTAAATGGTCAAATAAATCTATCTATCTATCTCTGTCCTTGCTGTATTCTCACTAGATAAGCCCTGTAACTAAGGAGAAAAAGCTTACATTACATCAACCACAAACATCTCTGCGGTGACAGACAGGCAGACAGATATCGCCATGGTGATCTCATTGTCTGAATGCCAGCCACAGTCAGGGGGAGAAAGGGGAGAGGGGGAGAATTGTGGGGAGAGATTGGGGAAAATAGGGGAGATGAAGGGGAGGACTGCGGACTGCCATGGGGTATGGGGTAGATGAGGACAGGGGAGATAACCAATCCTGCCTCAGACACTCTCAGTAAATAGATTACGCCTCTGACTCACATACAAACATTCCCAGATGCACAGGCCTTGACAGGGCAGTCACAGTGTCTCCTTGCTATGGTGTTGTGACTGTTTACTTTAGCACCATCAGACCTTCTACTCTTGTGACAAACAAGCAAATAGCATCAATTTCAGCACCATTGAAAGTGGCAGAATCAGAATCCAGAGGTCTGACAGGAAGGAAAACAATATTGTATCAATCTAGTATTGCTTTGACATTATTCCGTGGTTATTACATTATAGTATCTTCTGAAACATTAAGACAATATCTGTTGGTTGTGGATAACACAGCATTTAAATATAGCTAGTGGCAAGGCACAGCCTATTGGATTTTCCCTGTCCATTTTAGAGTGCAAGTTGGAACTGAATCTTATGGCGACAATTTGGAAAGCAAATTGTTTCAACAATCTGGCAGGCTATGTCTAAATAGCCATAAATGATGATGTTTAATTGTAACCAATGATTATAAATATCAGATGTCACTGCAATTTTATCTCCAACCAAGCTTAGCCTATCAATACCTACCAACACCTTCTATAATGAAGCTAAGCCTATCAATACCTACCAACACCTTCTATAATGAAGCTTAGCCTATCAATACCTACCAACACCTTCTGAATGAAGCTTATCAATACCTACCAAAACCTTCTAGAATGAAGCTTATCAATACCTACCAACACCTTCTAGAATGAAGCTTATCAATACCTACCAACACCTTCTATAATGACGCTAAGCCTATCAATACCTACCAACACCTTCTAGAATGAAGCTAAGCCTACCAATACCTACCAACACCTTCTAGAATTAAGCTTACAAATATCTACCAACACCTTCTAGAATTAAGCTTACAAATACCTAACAACACCTTCTAGAATTAAGCTTACAAATATCTACCAACACCTTCTAGAATTAAGCTTACAAATATCTACCAACACCTTCTAGAATTAAGCTTACAAATATCTACCAACACCTTCTAGAATTAAGCTAAGCTTACCAATACCTACCAACACCTTCTAGAATTAAGCTAAGCCTACCAATACCTACCAACACCTTCTAGAATTAAGCTAAGCCTACCAATACCTACCAACACCTTCTAGAATTAAGCTAAGCCTACCAATACTTTCTCAGAATTACAGCAATTTAAATTTAACACACACACACACACGTCTGCCCGCACACAAACACACACACACACAGACAAACACATGTCCAATAAGGTTTGAGTTTAGGTGGACATCCACTTTACTACTAGAGTTGATGTCTGTCCACTGTGGGAATCTAATTAGCATAATACAAAAATCCCCATCAAAATCTGTCTGTTTAAGATCTTGATATCTACATTTTGTATTCAATGCATTTCTATGGATGAATAGCAGGAAAAACCAAATTCAATCAATGTAATCAAATTATTTTGTTGTATTTGTATATACTGACAGGGGTCCTAAACTTCTAAATCAAATAGCTAAATCATCTTTGGATTGACCATCTTAAAACAATTCCATAACTTAGCTTAGTAGAAACCTGGCCCTGGGCCCTTAGACCTCGAGTGGACATCCACTGTACTACTAGAAGTTGTCAGACAGTCTCCTGGGAACGTTGTGGAACGGAACAAGAGAGAATAGGGAGCTAGCTGGAGAATCCTCTTCTCATAGTCATACTGTATTACACACACACACACACGCACGCACACACACACACACACACACACACACACACACACACACACACACACACACACACACACACACACACACACACACACACACACACACATGTACTCTGACTGAATAACATTCCAACGCACCATGTTAGCAGACAGACAGGGACATACCGTATAGCGGAGCACAAAGGAGGATCTAACTACCACAGGGTGGAAAACTCTGGAGATCCTGGAGGATCTAACTACCACAGGGTGGATAACTCTAGAGATCCTGGAGGATCTAACTACCACAGGGTGGATAACTCTGGAAGTCCTGGAGGATCTAACTAACACAGGGTGGATAACTCTGGAAGTCCTGGAGGATCTAACTAACACAGGGTGGATAACTCTGGAAGTCCTGGAGGATCTAACTACCACAGGGTGGATAACTCTGGAAGTCCTGGAGGATCTAACTACCACAGGGTGGATAACTCTGGAAGTCCTGGAGGATCTAACTACCACAGGGTGGATAACTCTAGAGATCCTGGAGGATCTAACTACCACAGGGTGGATAACTCTTGAAGAATCTAACTACCACAGGGTGGATAACTCTAGAGATCCTGGAGGATCTAACTACCACAGGGTGGATAACTCTGGAGATCCTGGAGGATCTAACTACCACA
Source organism: Oncorhynchus kisutch (assembly GCF_002021735.2). Classification (NCBI taxonomy): domain Eukaryota; kingdom Metazoa; phylum Chordata; class Actinopteri; order Salmoniformes; family Salmonidae; genus Oncorhynchus; species Oncorhynchus kisutch. The sequence continues at coordinate 203,241 of NW_022261983.1, read as the reverse complement.
GGGTGGATAACTCTAGAGATCCTGGAGGATCTAACTACCACAGGGTGGATAACTCTGGAAGTCCTGGAGGATCTAACTAACACAGGGTGGATAACTCTGGAAGTCCTGGAGGATCTAACTAACACAGGGTGGATAACTCTGGAAGTCCTGGAGGATCTAACTACCACAGGGTGGATAACTCTGGAAGTCCTGGAGGATCTAACTACCACAGGGTGGATAACTCTGGAAGTCCTGGAGGATCTAACTACCACAGGGTGGATAACTCTTGAAGAATCTAACTACCACAGGGTGGATAACTCTAGAGATCCTGGAGGATCTAACTACCACAGGGTGGATAACTCTTGAAGAATCTAACTACCACAGGGTGGATAACTCTAGAGATCCTGGAGGATCTAACTACCACAGGGTGGATAACTCTTGAAGAATCTAACTACCACAGGGTGGATAACTCTGGAAGTCCTGGAGGATCTAACTACCACAGGGTGGATGACTCTGGAGGATCTAACTACCACAGGGTGGATAACTCTGTGAAGGTCCTGGAGGATCTAAATTAATCTTGGGTCTTCAATCTAGAGCTGTGTTGTAACAAAAGCCTGCATATACTGCGGCACTCCAGGACCTGGGTTACATAACTACATGCTAACTATGTAACTTTCCATAGAGCGTGACCATGTACTATAATCTATGATTCCAGCTACATACTGTAAAGTTAATGGCAGCGAGAGTGAGGAGACAAGGAGAGGAAGCCATTTCAGATCAGTAGGGCATGCTAGTCTCTATAGATAAGAGAGGGTGTCATGTTCAAAGCTCCAAGAACTCCAACTCTCCTTCTAACTCCAACAGTTAACTTCTCATCTCACACATTCCCTTTTCTCTTTCCCAAGGCTATGTACTCTCTGCTAATGATGTCAATGCTTCAATAGTGGATAAAAGAAGTGTGCATTTAACACATAAATCAGGCTTTCTAACAGGCCCGCCACGATCCTTGCTGCCTTTGTAGTGCACCCAACGTTAGATTAAGTGTCAGTGTTATTGAATTCATACTGTACCCTTGGGGTGCCAGGGAGTGGAGAGGTTGTGGGAGGGGGTGCGAGGATCAGGGGGGGTGCGTGTCTGCGTGTGTGCTCGTCCCGGGCCTGCGTATGTATGTTTGTGCGTGCGTGTGTACGTGTGTGCATGTGTGTGCGTTCGTTCAGTTAAATGACTGCAGTCTGAGAGACTTAGCTTTAGACTTTGTGTTAAGTGTTAAGGAGGATATGTCCGAGTCGATATTGACTCATGAGATAGAAGCCATTTGTTTTGCTATTGATTAGCTGATGCCCACAGCTTGTTTCCTGGTATTTGCTTGATCATGGAGCTCTAGGTGTGGGATAAATATTGAGAGCAGAGAATGAACACACTGCTGGATGACTGGCTGAATCATGCAGGAAATCCAGACAGAAACGACGTGATTGTAGCTCTCTGGCTGATACATCCTGTATACACATGCATCACTCAGCCGTGCCACAGTACTGACATAGGTAACCTGCTGTATGGTATAGGCAGTAGACAGACACACAAACATAGCACATAGACTGTAATAGGACACAAATACAAAAGTACATTTTCATGCACACACACACTGCCCTGAGGACATCCATAGGTCTTGCGAGTGTCATTGTCACAGTTGATTCAGAATGTCTTTTAGTGTTTTAGTACTATATCTCTTGACACAATGATAAAAATAATCATGGCCTCTTAACCTTCAAGCTGCATACTGGACCCTATTCCAACTAAACTACTGAAAGAGCTGCTTCCTGTGCTTGGCCCTACTATGTTGAACATAATAAATGGCTCTCTATCCACCGGATGTGTACCAAACTCACTAAAAGTGGCAGTAATAAAGCCTCTCTTGAAAAAGCCAAACCTTGACCCAGAAAATATAAAAAAACTATCGGCCTATATCGAATCTTCCATTCCTCTCAAAAATTTTAGAAAAGGCTGTTGCGCAGCAACTCACTGCCTTCCTGAAGACAAACAATGTATACGAAATGCTTCAGTCTGGTTTTAGACCCCACCATAGCACTGAGACTGCACTTGTGAAGGTGGTAAATTACCTTTTAATGGCATCAGACCGAGGCTCTGCATCTTTCCTCGTGCTCCTAGACCTGAGTGCTGCTTTTGATACCATCGTTCACCACATTCTTTTGGAGAGATTGGAAACCCAAATTGGTCTACACGGACAAGTTCTGGCCTGGTAAAGATCTTATCTGTCGGAAAGATATCAGTTTGTCTCTGTGAATGGTTTGTCCTCTGACAAATCAACTGTCAATTTCGGTGTTCCTCAAGGTTCCGTTTTAGGACCACTATTGTTTTCGCTATATATTTTACCTCTTGGGGATGTCATTCGAAAGCATAATGTTAACTTTCACTGCTATGCGAATGACACACAGCTGTACATTTCAAAGAAACATGGTGAAGCCCCCAAATTGCCCTCGCTAGAAGCATGTGTTTCAGACATAAGGAAATGGATGGCTGCAAACTTTCTACTTTTAAACTCGGACAAAACAGAGATGCTTGTTCTCGATCCCAAGAAACAAAGAGATATTCTGTTGAATCTGACAATCAATCTTAATGGTTGTACAGTCGTCTCAAATAAAACTGTGAAGGACCTCAGCGTTACTCTGGACCCTGATCTCTCTTTTGAAGAACATATCAAGACTGTTTCAAGGACAGCTTTTTTCCATCTACGTAACATTGCAAAAATCAGAAACTTTCTGTCCAAAAATGATGCAGAAAAATTAATCCATGCTTTTGTCACTTCTCGGTTAGACTACTGCAATGCTCTACTTTCCGGCTACCCGGATAAAGCACTAAATAAACCTCAGTTAGTGCTAAATATGGCTGCTAGAATCCTGACTAGAACCAAAAAATGTGATCAAATTACTCCAGTGCTAGCCTCCCTACACTAGCTTCCTGTCAAGGCAAGGGCTGATTTCAAGGTTTTACTGCTAACCTACAAAGCATTACATGGGCTTGCTCCTACCTATCTCTCTGATTTGGTCCTGCCGTACATACCTACACGTACGCTACGGTCACTCGAGGCAGGCCTCCTAATTGTCCCTAGAATTTCTAAGCAAACAGCTGGAGGCAGGGCTTTCTCCTATAGAGCTCCATTTTTATGGAATGGTCTGCCTACCCATGTGAGAGACGCAGACTCAGTCTCAACCTTTAAGTCTTTACTTTACTCTTCAGTGGGTCATATGATTGAGTGTAGTCTGGCCCAGGAGTGTGAAGGTGAACGGAAAGGCTCTGGAGCAACGAACCACCCTTGCTGTCTCTGCCTGGCCGGTTCCCCTCTTTCCACTGGGGTTCTTTGCCTCTAACCCTATTACAGGCTCTGAGTCACTGGCTTACTAGGGCTCTTTCATACCGTCCTTAGGAGGGATGCGTCACTTGAGTGGGTTGAGTCACTGATGTGATCTTCCTGTCTGGGTTGGCGCCCCCCCCTTGGGTTGTGCTGTTGCGGAGATCTTTGTGGGCTATACTCGGGATGGTAAGTTGGTGGTTGAAGGTATCCCTCTAGTGGTGTGGGGGCTGTGCTTTGGCAAAGTGGGTGGGGTTATATCCTTCCTGTTTGGCCCTGTCCGGGGGTGTCATCGGATGGGGCCACAGTGTCTCCTGACCCCTCCTGTCTCGGCCTCCAGTATTTATGCTGCAGTAGTTTATGTGTCGGGGGGCTAGGGTCAGTTTGTTATATCTGGAGTACTTCTCCTGTCCTATCCAGTGTCCTGAGTGAATTTAAGTATGCTCTCTCTAATTCTCTCTTTCTTTCTTTCTCTCTCTCGGAGGACCTGAGCCCTAGGACCATGCCTCAGGACTACCTGACATGATGACTCCTTGCTGTCCCCAGTCCACCTGGCCGTGCTGCTGCTCCAGTTTCAACTGTTCTGCCTGTGATTATTATTATTTGACCATGCTGGTCATTTATGAACATTTGAAAGTCTTGGCCATGTTCTGTTATAATCTCCACCCGGCACAGCCAGAAGAGGACTGGCCACCCCACATAGCCTGGTTCCTCTCTAGGTTTCTTCCTAGGTTTTGGCCTTTCTAGGGAGTTTTTCCTAGCCACCGTGTTTTTCCCCATGCATTGCTTGCTGTTTGGGGTTTTAGGCTGTGTTTCTGTACAGCACTTTGAGATATCAGCTGATGTACGAAGGGCTATATAAATAAATTTGATTTGATTTGATGTCTGAAGGGCATCATTATGTCTCCCCCATCCTCACCCCTCTTCCCCCACCCTCACCCATATTCTCTATATCTCCCCCTCTCCTATCTGGGGGGGGGGTTTATATCTGACCTGGACCTCTAATTGAGGGTTGAAGAACCCTCTCTCTTTACTCACCCACATCCACATAACCAAAATGTTGCTTATCTTTTGTTTTTTAAACTAAGCTTTTTAAGACAGGTATTTTTCCATATATAGACACACCCTATGTGTTTTTATAAAATCAACTACAGAGTCCCACAGTGGAGGTGTCATAATTCCCATAAAACCTAGTGCTCAAACAGGGAAATAGTTCCAATCATTTCCCGTATGGGATTTTAGAAACACATTTAGGAACAACTAATGGCTGTGTAAGTTTACCCTGGCCTGAAGTTTTAATAAAGGCACTTTTATCAATATATTCACTTGTATTTTCCCTTTGTCATTATGGGGTATTGTGTGATTGATGAGGACACTTTAAAAACAATCCATTTTAGAACAAGTCTGTAATGTAACAATATGTAGGAAGCGTCAAGGGGTCTGAATACATTCTGAATGCGCTGTACATCGAGGAACTATTGTCATGCACAAACAGACTTTGTTTGCTTCCTGTTTGAGGTGAAGAAAACATTACTTTGAGAAGCTCCACAGCTCATTAGTGGTGGTTTGTTAAGCCAATCAGAAATACTATCAGTTCCCCAAATGGGCACATTTATATGCCTACATTTGCAGGCCAGGCAGCCTATAGGCGTACTTCTATGCGTACTCAGGTGCGCGTCCTTACTCAACATTGACAGGAGGCTCCAAACAAAAGACAATGACTAAATTGACAAAAGTGGTAATGGTAATGGTAAAGTCAACCAAAACGTGTAGCATAGGTTGTGCACTCTGCAAACAAAGTATCCACACCGACAATTAGTACGCTAAAAGACTGGAATAATAAATCATATATTGAATGCATTAACAGAAATGAAAGTGACTAAACAAACATTGTAGATCAATTATAGGAATTAACAGTAAATGTACTAGTGGTGATATATGTAATGGGGGATTGATAGACACTAACAATCAAACGAAAACAATTCACACAATTAAGTTTTAAAACAATGAATGTGCACAAATTGGCAGGAGAGAGCACATTCTGGAGAGAGACGTGCATTGTGCATCTTAGCCACATTCCCCTTCTTCTTGGACTGTACCATCCCCGTGGCCTACGCAATGGATTCGTCTCAGCCTCAACAATGGATAGTTCCCTGAGATGGGCGCGAATAAGACCGGTGTCTCGTGTGCCATATATATATATATATATATATATATATATATATATATATATATATATATATACTGTATATATACTGTGTACACTGAACAAACATGTAAATGCAACATGCAACATCTTCAAAGATTTGACTGAGTTACAGTTCATAGAAGGAAATCAGTCAATTGAAA